>NC_053448.1:2837138-3091253 GCF_007990345.1 Gossypium hirsutum
GACAGCTTTCAGAACCAGGTATGGGCATTATGAGTTTCTGGTTATGCCTTTGGGTTGACTAATGCACCTGCAGTATTTATGGATTTGATGAACCGGATATTCAGACGGTATCTAGATAGGTTTGTAGTAGTTTTTATTGATGACATTTTAGTTTATTCTCGGGATGAAACTGAGCATGCAGAACATTTGAAAATAGTGTTGCAAATTCTGCGTGAAAAGAAACTTTATGCTAAATTCAGTAAATGTGAATTTTGGCTTCGAGAGGTAGGTTTTCTCGGACATATTGTATCCGCAGAAGGCATCAAGGTAGATCTGAGTAAAATTTCAACTATTGTCAATTGGAGTCCACCGAAGAATGTATCTGAAGTTAGAAGTTTCTTGGGTTTAGCTGGTTATTATCGGAGATTTGTACAAGGGTTTTCTATGATAGCTTCTCCAATGACCCGTTTATTACAGAAAGATGTTAAATTTGAATGGACAGAAAAATGCCAGCAAAGTTTCGACCGATTGAAGGAGTTGTTAACGAAAGCACCTGTGTTGGTACAGCCTGAATCGGGTAAGGAATTTATTATTTATAGTGATGCATCATTAAATGGTTTGGGTTGTGTCTTGATACAAGAAGATAAAGTAATAGCCTATGCTTCAAGACAACTTAAGCCACATGAAAGAAACTACCCGGTACATGATCTCGAGTTAGCTGCTATTGTATTTGCATTGAAAATATGGCGGCATTATTTGTATGGTGAAAAGTGTCATATTTATACTGATCACAAAAGCTTGAAATATTTGATGACACAGAAAGATTTGAATTTGAGACAACGCAGGTGGCTTGAATTGATAAAGGATTATGATTTGGTTATTGATTACCATCCGGGTAAGGCTAACGTGGTAGCTGATGCTTTGAGCCGAAAATCTCTATTTGCTTTACGAGCTATGAATACCCGGTTGTCACTGTCTAATGATGGTTCAATCATAGCTGAATTGAGAGCTAAATCGACATTTCGTCAACAAATATGTGAAGCTCAGAGGAATGATGAGAAATTACAGGCTAAACGGGTGCATTGTGAGTCAGGTAATGATTCAGAATTTCAGATTGGAACTGATGGTTGTTTATTATTCAGAGGCAGAGTATGTGTACCGAAGAATTCAGAACTTGTACAGAAGATTTTACACGAAGCACACAGTGGTATTATGTCCGTACATCCGGGAGGTAATAAAATGTATAATGACTTGAAAAAGATGTATTGGTGGCCGAGTATGAAACGTGATATCTCTGAGTTTGTATCAAGATGTTTAGTATGTCAGCAGGTTAAGGCTGAACATCAGGTACCTTCGGGGTTGCTTCAGCCAATCACTATACCGGAATGGAAATGGGAAAGAATCACTATGGATTTTGTATCTGGGTTACCGTTATCTCCGAGGAAGAAAGATGCCATTTGGGTAATTGTCGACCGATTGACAAAGTCCGCGCACTTTATCCCAGTATGTATGGATTATTCTTTAGATAAATTGGCTGGATTGTATATATCTGAGATTGTTAGACTACATGGAGTGCCTGTCTCCATTATATCAGACAGAGATCCCCGATTTACGTCTCGTTTCTGGAACAAATTGCAAGAAGCTTTGGGTACTCAGTTGTATTTCAGTACTGCATTTCATCCTCAGACAGATGGCCAATCTGAGCGTGTAATTCAGGTATTGGAAGATATGCTCCGATGTTGTGCATTAGAGTTTCAAGGTAATTGGGAAAGGTATCTACCTTTGATTGAATTTGCTTATAATAATAGTTATCAGTCCAGTATTAAAATGGCTCCGTATGAAGCTTTGTATGGTAGAAAATGTAGAACACCATTATATTGGACAGAGCTCAGTGAAAAGAAGATACACGGGGTTGATTTGATTCGGGAAACAGAAGAAAAAGTAAGACTGATTCGGGATAGTTTAAAAGCAGCTTCCGATCGTCAAAAGTCATACGCCGATCTTAAACGAAGGGAGATTGAATTTCAGGTGGGTGATAAAGTATTCTTAAAAGTGTCTCATTGGAAGAAAGTTCTCCGGTTCGGTCGAAAGGGTAAATTGAGTCCAAGATTTATCGGACCATATGAGATTATAGAAAGAATTGGACCAGTTGCTTACCGATTGGCTTTACCACCGGAACTCGACAAAATTCATAATGTATTTCATGTATCTATGCTACGACGGTATCGATCAGATCCTTCACATGTTATTACTCCAACAGAAGTAGAAATTCAGCCGGATATGACTTATAATGAAGAACCGGTTAAAGTATTAGCACGAGAAACAAAGGAGCTTAGAAACAAAAAGGTAAATCTGGTGAAAGTGCTATGGCAAAAGCACGGGATTGAGGAAGCAACATGGGAACCGGAAGAGACAATGAGGAAGCAATACCCGAATCTCTTTACTGGTAAGATTTTCGAGGACGAAAATCCTAAAAAGGGGGGAGAGTTGTAATGGCCCAAATTTGAGGTTATCGGAACAGTGGTTTCGGAACCACAAATTAGATGAGAAAAATTTTATTTTTCTTATATTTTTATGGTCTAAAATTTCACAAAATAATTTTTTGAAAATTTCGTTCGAAAATTTCGACGTTTGGGCACTCAATTCAGTCAAAAGGACTAAATTGTAAAAAGTGCAAAAGTTGAGTTCTACATGTTAGAGGTGTCCAATTGTTATGAAACTTTAAATTGGAGGTCCTTATATGGTAATTATACCATTGGTAACTTGGTAGACAAAAATGGACATGAGATAAGTGAAATAGAAAATTTTTAAGTTAGGGGTAATTTGGTAATCTAGTAATTAAAATGAATTAAAAGGGAAAAAGATGGCAAAAATCATCATCTTCTTCATATGAACGAAATCAGCAAGGGGGGAAGCCATAGTTAGGGTTTTCAAGCTTCCAGGCTCCATAGTAAGTGATCCCAAGCCCCGTTTTTAATGTTCTTTACGTTTTTGAGATCCCGGTAGCTTAATTTAGCTTATTCTAGCAATAATTTAACCTCGGGTTTATATTTGGAAAAATACCCATAGGTGAAAAGTGTTTATTTTGATGTTTTATGATAGAATATGAAGCTAGAAATTATGTTAAACAACTTTTGCTAAGCGATTTTAAGTGAAAACGAGTAAAACGACATAATCGGTAAAAATACCTAATGTTCATAAGTACATGTTAGAGTGGGAATTTGATGTTGCCATAGAAGGGAAAATGTTCAGAATGTTATAAAACATAAGAATAAGAGATGAAGTTTAATTTCCGAGCCTTGGGGCAAAAATGTAATTATGTAAAAGTTTAGGGGCAAAATTGTAATTTTGAAAAAGTTAGAGTCGAGGGCTGTTTTGATGAATGTGATTATTAAATAAGTTAAATTTACTATTTTAGATCAAGAAGTACGAAACTCGAGGTTAGACAAAGGGAAGAATAAAGTTGAAGACTAAGTTGGTGAATTTGGCTATAATTGGTACCGAGGTAAGTTTACGGTAAATAAATGCAATATTTCAATATTTATTATTAATGCTGTTAATTTCCAGCAATTATGAATTTATTTTATGAATTTATTTGATGATGATCCAAGCATGAAATGATAGAGAATTAAAATTTAAAAGTCCCGTTGATACATAAGGATGGTACTGGATACGAATGTCATGACATTTGGGTAAAGAGATCCCATGTAAGACCATGTCTGGGACATGGCATTGGCATCCTTAAGATCATAAGAGGTCCCCTGTAAGACCATGTCTGGGACATGGCATGGCCACCGAGACGAGAGGTCCCATGTAAGACCATGTCTGGGACATGGCGTTGGCACCGAGATGAGAGGTCCCCTATAAGACCATGTCTGGGACATGGCATGGGCACCATCACGAGAACATCCCATGTAAGACCATGTCTGGGACATGGCTTTGGCATGTTATTATCAGAAGAGACCCGAGTATCCTTATTATTCCAATGTAGCTCAACGGGCTTGTAAACGAATCATGTTCATGAAAGTTCAGTTTAAAGCATAAATGGCAAGCTCAGGTAAGTTGTAAGACTTAAGAACTTATTATACTATCAATTGATGTTCAACGATGCAGCAAGGATTGAGTAAGTTATGCACACAAGTATTCTAAGTAAACAAGTAAGAGAACTAGTATGAGATTAACTAAAGAGTAAACTAGAGATATAGACATTGAGTTTAATTATTTAAGTTAAATATTGTTATTTATTTGCTAGTAAACTTACTAAGCTTTATGCTTACTTCTTTTATTTCTCTTTCTCTTATAGTATTGCAAAGCTACTTCAAGGATCCTAAAGAAGTCGGAGATCGTCCACACTATCAACTACAACTGCTCGGTATTTTATATCGAAACACGTTTGAGTTATGGCATGTATAGGGATTTAGTTATTTTGTATGTTTGTAATGATGATTTTGCTAATGAGTGATGTGTAAGTATTTGATGATGTATGGTTATTAAAATGATTAAGGATGAAGGTGTTTGTTGTTATGAAAGATTAGGTGATAAATTATGCATGGAAATCATGAAAGGATAAAATTTTGCAAAGAAACAGAATTCAGGCAGCACAGTGACGTGAATTTGAAAAATCACCCAAGATAGTATAAAATGAATTAGAGGGTGAAAGATATATGGAATTAAAGCTTGTTGAGTCTATTTTCATGGAAAAATAATGGTTTAGAAAAAGGAAATTTATATTTTAAGATATGTGAATTTTAGTAAGATAGGGTCAGAACTGTTTTTGGAGTCTCCTGTTCTGAGTTTAGAAAATAATTACAAATTGTACAAAAATGGTTATGAGTTGAAATTTACATGATTAGATTTCTTAATGAGTCTATTTTCTGTAGAAACAAGTAAGAACTTCATATGAAAATCCTACAGTGAGAAAACTTATTTTTAGTGACTAGAGGTCAGGGCAGTCAGGTGGTGAAACAGGGGAGACTTTAACTAATAAACTGTACTAATTTGCTGAACCAAAAATTCTAAAAATTTTATGGTGAGTAGATATATGAGTCTAGTTTCAGGGAAAGTTTACGGAATTAAATTTCGAGTTCTGTAGCTCAAGTTATAATTAATTTAGTAACTGCTGCGCGATTGAACAGATTTGCTGTGAATAATGAAATAAATTTTCAAACCTAGTTTTTATGCTCCGAATTGGTAAGATAAGCTAAGTAATGCCTCGTGCTCGACTCCGGAAACGGTCTCGGGTAAGGGGTGTTACATGCTATGTTCAACCGAGCATTGTATTTAAATTCATAATATCAAGAAATCAACCATTCAGAGACACTTCTTATTTTTGTACACATACTATAAATCTCTTACATTCATTTCAATATTGTGCAACCACAAGATTTACCACTACTAGATATTCACTTTCCATTTGTACTTAATTGCAACATTTAATAATTTACAAGTAAACAATGTTATTTCACATTTATTTCATTTAACTAACAATTAATATACATGATCATAAAGAAACACACATATTTATTGTTTCCATACGAACTTACCTCAATAATTACAGTTGTAAAAACGAAACCGACGACTAATCCGACATATTAGCTTTTCCTCAGTTTAGATCCGTTTGATTCGTTTTGTGATCTAAATAATAATTTTTCACTCAATTAAATCATTCTAATAAATTAAAATAATTAATTTAAATTATAACCCTTATTAATAAGAAATTTACAAAATTACCCTCAATGTTTTACCTTTTATGCAATTTAGTCCCTAAACTCGAAACTTGCAATTTAACCACTTTTAATTAAATTCATGCCAGCTAATTTTCCCTTAGTCTTATAATATCCAATATTTTTCCTCATTTCACATAATTCACATTGAATTTTACTATTTTAATAATTTAATCCCGAAACACTAAAATCATCAAAAATCACTTAACAAAATACTTATGTTTACCAACTATACTTAATAATCTATCAATTAAATTCAAAAACACACTTAAACCATTCATGGTAATCCCCTGAAATTTTAAAAATTTTACAACTTAACCCCAAACTAGCTAAATTAAGTTAATATGATAACAAAAACATAAAAATAATTAAAAACTAACCTAAAAATATAACCATACACTAGGGAGAGCTTACTTTCAGAGGGCTAGATCTTTTGTCTCGTGATCCATATGGCCTTAGGTAATCCGTTCGTCCAAATTCGCCTAAGTCAGCCTTTACTCAAGTGAGGATTCCTTAAGAACTCCTCCAAGGCACCAATTTGTATAGCGGAAGTGATTTATACCAAAAGAAACAACAAAGAATAATAGAAAGAACGCACACAAGGTGTTTGAGTAAATGCTCTCAATATTCTTTTATTCACAAAGAATAATGAAACAATGAATGGAGTGAGTATAAATAAGGGGGAGGCTCTCTATTTATAGTTGAGCTCCTCCAAAAATGACAGTCAAGATTACAATACATCGACGGACGAGATTCATCCTATCCCTTAAATCATGGGATTTACAAGATATGTCATATCAAATCAAATCTAATCTTTACAAGATATGATTCTATCAATCTTCTAAGATTAGCTATCAAAATAGCTTAAGTTGTCATATCTTCATTATCGGGCCAACCAGGCTTTAATTTGACAAGCTTTTCCAACAACTTACAAAATCGGGCTAGTTCTTGTGAGCCAAATGATCTTCATTTACACAATAAACCTTTATCGGATGCATTTGGTGCAATGGTCACGGGCTTTGAACTGCGGCCCGTGACACTAGGAAGAGCTTGCCGGAACCTCTCACCTTTAACAATAGTGACATTCGGCTAGAGAAGAAGAACATAAATGATAAATTTTGTTTTTTGATTTTTGTTTAATATACTTAACTTACTTTTACTTTATTATTTTATTAAATTATAACATATTAATTAATTAAAATAGGTCCAACCGTGCATACTCTTTCCTATTATGGTATTATTTCCAGATAAACCCTTATAACTATCCTTACTTAACTATTTAACACCTTTAACTAATAAACATCAAAATTTTCTTCTTTTACAATTTAGTCATTTTCAATTAATTAACTATTTAAACATTAAAATTTCTTAATCAAATTTTAATATAACCCTAATAACACTCCATAAATATTTAATAAAACATTTACGAGCTTGATTTATAGAAACAAGGTCCTGATACCTTATTTTCTAAAATCACTTGACTTTAGGGGCATACTTCTTGAACCTAATTATTTTTTCAATTAAAAAATCATTAAATCAAATTTTAACTTAATTCTATATTTGGCTTGATCTCAGGGGGTACAGATCCATAATAGGCATATAGAAATTATTGTACATCAAATAACATCAAAAATTAATATTTACAAACTCACTCATCGAATTTTTGGCTTCGAAACCACCGTTTTTGACACCACTAAAAAATGGGTTGTTACAAGTGTGATAGTAAGAAATGATAGAATACAAATGGCATGTCAATAGAGTTAATTGCGCACTGGTACAAAATATGTGTAAAAGATGATACAGAGTAAAAGATTGTACAGATATATCATTGATTACACAGAAATCCAACATTTGTTGCGGATTACCAAGATGTATGTCTCTATGGAGGCCTCAGTGTTATGGAAGGATGAAATGTTGTATGATACATGAGCCTATGGGCCTTGCACTTTAGTGTTTTAGTTTGGTGTAGTTATTGCTTTGATGAGTAAACTGGTGTGGTATAGTTATTCGCATATTCCCATCGATTCATTACAATTCGTCGAGCTAAACGACTAATGAAAAAGGGAAATGACATAATGATGATATGTGTTTTGATTAGAAATGTTTACATGTGATTGGAATGATGTAAATGGTATATAGTTGATGATTCTGGTTAAGTGGCACTGACTTGAACTCTATGTAAATATTGAATTGTTATAAGACTCGGCATTTGATGAAGTCACTTTATTGTTGTGAAATGTTATAACATGAAAATTGTGTAGTTAACTAGTTCGATATGTTAATTATGAATTGATGTGAGTTTTCTATTTTTAAAACCTATGAACTTACTAAGCATTCGAAATGCTTACTCTATTTCGTTGTCTGTTTTCATAGTGTTCATTTTGTAGAACGTGTTGATCAGATCGTCTCGGAGCTCATATTATTTAGCCTTTGATTTGGTAGTCTTTTAATCATTCTGGACTCAGTTATATGGCATGTATATACGCAATGTTATATATTTATGTGTAACTTGAATGATGGTGCTATGAATCTTAAATGTGGTTTGACTTGGAATGGTCATATGTTATGTACACAAGTGTGAATGTTAGCAATGTGTTAGGATATGGTTGATGCATATGATTGTTAAAGTTGGTAATGAAAAGTTTGAGTATTTGAGGAAAGTGAATTGTAATGACCCAAAATTCACAAGCATCAGAAAAATACATTATCGGGCCTCCGTCTTAGTAAACTGAGTCATAAAAAATTAATTAATTAATTATTTGAAGTAATTATGAGTTTAGTTGAGTGCTTAATTAGGTATTAATTATAATAATAAAATTTTAAATATCGACCATAATCTTTATAAATCACTTAAACTAAATATATACATATTTATAAAGATTATGGTCGATATTTGAAATTTTATTATTATTAAATAGATAAAGTTATAGTAATACAAACCGTGATTTTCTCGAGTTTACTTCTCGATAATCTTCTCTTTTCCCTTCCGTGCCGATGCTTCTGGTTCTTTGCTAGCTACGAAAATAATAATAATTTATACTATTAATTTCAGCACTAATTATCATAAATAATTGAATTTCTATTCAATTTCTCCCTTATTCTCAATTTAATCCTAACTAAGTTCACTTACTTTCATAATTCAATTCACACTCTATTTTTATTCAAATTTCATCCAAACTCAAATGTAACTATTAAAATTTCAGCATATTTTTCATAATTTCAAATTTCCCTCAATTTAGTCCTTAAAACATAAAACTTATAGTTTCTTTTACAATTTAATCCCTTTATCAATTCTAACTTAAAATTCAGTCAATTAAATCCCTAATTCAACAATTTATTCAACATGAACAATGCTTAAAAACCTATAAACCTACAAAATATCAACTTAATTCTATCAAAAACTTTGTTTTAAAACTTGTAAAACATCAAAATTAAAAGAAAATGGCTTAATTGACTTACCAAATTGAACTGCAAGCTTTAAAAACCCTATTTTCCCTTTTTCTTTCTTTTTATTCTTTCTTTCTTTCTTTTCCCCTGTTTCGTTTGCTATTCTGTTTCTTTTCTTCTATCTTTTGTTTCTTTCTTTCTTTATTTTACTTACTTTTTACTTTATTATTATAATAATAACAATAATATGATATCTTTTAACTTAAATCTTTAAACAACTAAATATTTAATTTACAATTGTACCAATATTATTTTTACACATGTCTAGTTTTATTACCTTATATTTGTTACAATTTAATTTATTTTATAACATAATAATTTAATAATTTAATAACATATTTTAACACATAAAAATCTTAGCTTATGTCGCCTAATCTTAAAATTTTCTTCCAAGGCAATACTTTAAGGAATACTTTATCACCAACTGAATATTCAATATATTGTCGTTTCAAATCTGTATAAGATTTTTGTCTGTCGAATGCGGCTTTCAGTCTATCTTTAATCTTTTTAACTATTTCCTCCGTCTCTTGAATCAATTCTGACCCTATTACTTTTCTTTCATTCAATTTCGTGCAACATATCGGTGATCGACACCTTCAACCATATAGTGCTTCATATAGAGCCATTTGAATACCAGATTGGAAACTATTATTATAAACAAATTCTGCTAGCGGCAAATATCGTTCCCAACCTGACTCAAATTCGATAATACAAGCTCTCAATATATCTTCCAAAATCTGAATTACCCGCCCGGATTGTCTATCAGTTTGTGGATGAAATGCAGTACTAAAATTGAGCCGAGTTCCCAGCGAATCATGTAATTGCTTCCAAAATCTCGATGTAAACCGAGGGTCCCGATCTGAAATTATCGATACTGGAATACCATGTAATCTAACAATTTCCCGGATATAAACTTCGGTAAGCTTCTGTAGTGACCAATCGGTTCTGACTATAAAGTGAGTAGACTTTATGAGTCGGTCGACTATTACCCAAATGGCATTCTTTTTACTTACCGACAATGGCAATCCCGTAACAAAATCCATGGTAATACAATCCCATTTCCACTCGGGAATAGTAATGGGCTATAACAAACTTGTCGGTACCTGATGTTCTGCTTTTACCCGCTGACAAGTCAGGCATTTACCAACATACTTGACTATATCTTTCTTCATCCTTGGCCACCAATATCGTTCTCGTAGATCACGATACATCTTCGTTCCACCAAGGTGCAAAGCAAAAATACTATCATGTGCTTATCGGAGAATCAGCTTTTTAATCTCAGAAATAGCTGGAATACAAATACAGTTCCGAAATCTCAAACAATCATACTCATCACTACTAAAATTTTCCACCGTACCATGCTGTACCATTTCTCTTTTCTTCATCAACTTTTCATCTTCTAGCTGTGCTGCTCTGATTTGATCAAACATCACTGGTTTAGCTTTTAATTCAGCTAACAAACTTCCATCATCATTGATACTAAGCCGAGCAAACATTGCCCGTAATTCAACCGCTGCTTTTCTACTTAATGCATCTGCTACCACATTACCTTTCCTGGATGATAATCTATAACACAATCATAATTCTTTAGGAGTTCTATCCATCGTCTTTGTCTCAGATTCAACTCTTTTTGTGACAGAAGATATTTGAGACTTTTATGATCAGTATAAATATAACATTTCTCACCATACAAGTAATGACTCCAAATCTTCAATGCAAAAATTACAGCGGCTAACTCTAAATCGTGTGTCAGATAGTTGCGTTCATATGGCTTCAACTGTCGAGATGCATAAGCTATTACTTTTCCGTCTTGCATCAATACGCAACCCAAACCATTCAAATAAGCATCACTGTACACTATAAAATCTTTCCTCGACTCTGGTAAAGTTAGAACTGGTGCCTCTGTCAACATTTGTTTCAATGTCTCAAAACTTCTCTGACACTGATCACCCCAGATAAAAGGAACATTCTTCTGTAGTAACTTGGTCATCGGTAAAGCTATCTTCGAAAACCCATTTACAAATCTTCTGTAAAACCCAGCCAAACCCAGAAAACTACGGACCTCTAATACATTCTTTGGTGCCTTCCATTGAACAATTGCTTCAATCTTCTTTGGATCAACTCTAATCCCATCAACAGATACAACATGTCCCAAGAATACTACCTCTGATAACCAGAATTCATATTTACTCAGTTTCTTGTACAACTATTTTTCCCGTAAAATCTATAGCACTGTTCTGATATGTTGATAATGTTCTCCCTCAGTCTTCGAATAAACCAATATATCATCAATAAAACCACCACGAACTAATCTAAATACGGCTGAAAAATACGGTTCATCAAATCCATGAAAGCAGCTAGAGCATCAGTCAATCCGAATGGCATCACCAAAAATTCATAATGACCATACCTCGTACGAAAAGCTGTCTTCGGCACATCACTTTCTTTTACTTTCAGCTGATAATACCCAGATCTCAAGTCAATCTTCGAAAATACCGAAGCTCCTTTTAGCTGATCAAATAAATCATCTATACGAGGCAACGGATATCGGTTCTTGATTGTCACTTTGTTCAACTGCCGATAATCAATACAAAGCCGCATTGATTCATTTTTCTTTTTAACAAATAACACTGGAGCTCCCCAAGGTGAAATGCTATATTGAATTGTATTCATGGGACATTTAAAGTAAGGTAAGTAATAACATTTGAAATTAAGTAAGAATATGTGTGAATATTGAATTATATGTGAATTGAAATAATAGATGTTTTAAATTGTTTGAGTATTTGAAATTTTTGTGGAAATGAATTCGAAATTGGAAAATTAAAATAATACACTATTAACTTATCGGACTAGATTGGATACAAATGGCATGCCATAAGATTTGTGATGTGATGAGGAGATTTGTAGTTCGACCGAAAGGATGATTATGTTATTATATGCTTCGGTTTATCCGAAGAGGCATTTAATGCCTTATTGGTGTGTTTGGGAGGATAAGATATACTGGTGTGTTATGGAGGATTTATATTATTCCGGGTGTGTTTAGGTTGGATATTCTGGTGTGTTTGGGTGGAATTCGCGTATCTATCAGAGTCTGAGCCTTGTTAATAGGGTAAGTAATCGAAATGAAAATTTGAAAATGAGATTGATTGATTTGGCATTATTAAAAAGTACGAGAAAGAATGTATGAGTTAAATTATGAATTGAATTAGTATGTGAAAATATATATATGAATTTAAAATTTATGAAGTGATATATAATTATGTATAATTAGTTTAGATGATATATAAAGCTTATGGATGATATTTGTAATTTATTAATGTTAAATAGTTTAATTTATAGTAATACCACTGAGTATGAAATACTCAGCGTACGGTTGTTTCCGTGCGCAGGTTGAAAAGGGGTCAGAGTCTCGGTTCAGCATCGAGGACAATCTCGACTCCTGCATAAAGATTTCGATGATGTTTTCTTTCTTAAATGAAAATGGCATGTACATAAAAATTATAATAGTTATTTTGGTATGTTATATAGTTTTGTTGTAAAGTAAGATATTATGTGTTTTGATGATTATATTAGTAAATGGTAGAAGTCCTTTATGGCATTGGTATTGAATTGAAATGACTTGATTAGTTTTATGAGTTAATTAGAAATGATAATAGGATTTTTAATAATTAAGTTGTTATGTCAATATGTCAAGTAAGATTTAAGTATATAAATGCCTTGATTGAAATACTGGAATTGGGTTGGTTATGTTTTGAAATTTTGCAGGGGGTTTTATGTAAAAATAAGCAGAAATGCTGCCGAAATTTTTATTATAAAAAAAAAGAATGAAATCAATTAGTAAAATTTATATGAATTTATGATTTATTTTAATATGTTGGTTAGTTATTTAATAATTATTTGTAAATTGTTTGATATGTCCGGTAATGCCTCGTAACCCTGTTTTGGCGACGGTTTGGGGGTTAGGGGGTGTTACATGAATGGAATCCAACGTTTGAGCAACTATGTCACATAGGTTGGTATAATTTGGGAAAGTACCTAATGGATGTCTAATTGCTTGATTGAACTTGGAAATGGTTATTTGTATGTTTGGTTAATAGATTAAATTGGTATGTATATAATTGTTGTCCAATTGGCATGAATTGCATAGATAGAAATTGCAATTTTGATTTCCATTTGAGGCATATTAGTATAGTTGATTGGATTTGGCTGAGTTGTGGTATTTAGTATGTTTTCAGTTGGATATATGTAGATTTGAGGTATGCCTATAAGTACCATTTGATTTTTAACTTGGCTTAAGCATGTAAAAGTACCAAAATGTGAAATTTTTTACCATTTGGTAAAAAGTATCGATATCATGGATTAAGGTATTGGTACTTTATCAAATTACCATGATTCAAAATCGAAAGAATGTCAATTTGGTATTGATACCAATATAAAGTATCAATAATTATTATCAAGGATTGATACTCTACAAAGGTATCGATACAAATTGTCTTGTGTCCAAATTTTGAAAAATGGCAGAATGTTAAAACAACATCGATAATGAATTTGGTATCGATACTTCTTACAGGGGTATCGGTACCTTATTCAAAGTATCGATACTAGTAAATTTTACTTTGATTTTTGAGGCATCGAAGTTGAAAATGGTATCGGCACTTGTTGTGGGTATCAATACCTATTGTTAAATTTTGAAAAGCTTTCAATATGGTCCTTCTTCATGTTCGGGTCAACTTGGGAGCTTTTGTAAGCTCGATTGAGTCTTGGTTTTGTTTGTAAACCATGTTATACATGGAAGTATGATACAAATTGATGATTTATTGAACTAATGCTAAGAATTGTATGTAATTGTTCTAGTAACAGTAGTTGCATCCTATAGTTTAGGCTCGACAACCGGGTTGAGCGAAGGGTGTTACAATTCATAAGTATTTATTTATACACATATTAAATATTTTTTATATTTATAAGTATTTTTTTACATATATTAAATATTTTTAAAAATATCGGTTAGTCTGAAATGATGCACTGAAGTAGACCGATACCGATACGTATTAGTTACTATAAAAAAATTTACGTCCATTGGTACAGTACTTGCACATGATATAGTCAGCTACTTGCTATAACAACATTCGTTATAACTATCAAGTTTCTAGTAGAACCGAATTTTTTATATTTTATTTTAACTCTCTAACTTTTCACTACATTATTTATTAAATTAGTTCTCTATAACAACATATTGTCTAATTTTTTAAAGTAAAACTATAACTATTTCATATAAGCAAGCCTATTAATCATCATTTATTAAATAAAAATGATCTTAATTAAAATATTATTTTGATAAAATGATTAAATTTCACGTGAAAATCTATTAATCATATTTTATTAAATAAAAATAATATTCAATGATTAGAATTAAATATATCAATTAAATAAACTATTAAGTTCTCTACTTAAATATTCTAGTATGAATTTAGAACACCATAAACTTATAAACTAATTACTTGAATTTAGTAGCTCATGATAAATTAATTAATTTAATTTGATAACTCATATTGATTAATTTAAATTATTAGATTTATAAATATTATAATTAATCAGGTGAAAGAATATAAAATCAAATATGCATAAAAGCTATATTTCATGCACATGTTACGAGTCTTTTAAAATTGTCGATTTGATCATACTTTCTTTCTTTTTTTTAACATAATTCTTATTTTCTTTATTTGATGAAAATTCACGATATAAATTCTATGGTAAGTTTACAACGATTATATCTTTATAACAATATGCTGTTATATGTATCTACCAATCACAACAGATAAAATTTGAACAGACAAATAAAAATGTTACAAAAAGGGATAAGTGTACTTTTACATGTTGAGTGGAGAAAAGTAGTTAGTAATATAACAGTTCAACCTTTCCTCTTTGCCATAGAAAAGTTAATTACCCTTAGAATACCAACAAAACCCCCAATTCTTGCAGCCACAAGAGCAGCAATTGGTAGTACCTCTGGATTAGAATGTGGTATAGGTAAGACAGAGAAAACATCACCTGGGATTTTGATGGGTTCTTCGCTTGCACTTCACATCTGAATTAAATGTGGTATAGGTATGACAGAAAACAACATTTCACAACGCGGCAAATGCTAAGCCCAAAATGTTGTTCTTGTATGTAAATTATGTTTTGAAAGGTGGGCAAGGGAGGATGATAGGAAGTAATTTAGGGCTGGTGAGATGGGTTGCCACTTTTTTGGGGTTTGGGATTGCAACGAAAAGCACCAGAATTTTGTGGGTGTAGATCAGTTAAAGATTAGAGATCCAACAAAATTTTGTTTTAATATTTATTTTTGTTTTAAAAGTAGATAAACTAGAAACAACAATAAAAAAAAGTAATTTCGGGATTTAAGTGAGATGGTAAGGTTTTTTTTATTTTAATCAATAGTTCAGAGTTTGATTCTCACTTAAGTATAAAGTAGTTTTAAAATTCGTGGTCAACATCTACTCCTATACAATATGGTAAATATTTGTATAACGTATCATACACAAATATTTTAAAAGCATTATAAATTTTTATCAAAAATTGAATTTTTAAATAATTTCCCCTTTTTAAAATTATTGAATTTTTATGTATTTTTTAAACTTTTTAGAATTAAGATTAATTTTTAAATATAGATCAAATTAATATTACTAAATTTGTTATTATGAAAATAAAAAAACATACTAATTGTCAGTAACTATTAATGAAAAAGGAAAACAAAAGTTAAAAGGTTAAAAAGTGAAGTAAATTATTGGAAAAGGACATGAGCTAATCGTTCCGACGACAGGATCACGGGCCACAAACTTACAAAAGAGAATAAAAAATGGATCTGCTACGGAAAGATCTGAGAGTCTGAGTTAAATTTTGTGAAGTCTATTAAGCTAAAAGAGAATAAAATTGGAACGGAGTAGAAAACATTCATATTTATTTAATGGTTAAAATTCATGAAAGCTATGATAAGGTGAACAGAGTGTGGGGCACTCCAGTCCCGATCATTCAACTACTCCCCATTCAGAGAGATGGACAAGTTTCCGGCGTTTCTTCTTCTTCCATTTCTTTGTTTCTTCCACTCTTTGTTTCTTTCCGACGCCGATGTTACCGGAAATTCGTCCGATCCTGGCCTAACTCTCTCCGCCGAGTCTCTCTGCGCCCAGCTTATCGAGCCCAATGGTTATTTCTGCACCGAACACACTGTACTCTCTCTCCCTCCCTTTCTATTATTGTTCTTGTCAAGGTTCTTTTGGCCGCTAAGAAACCGGGAAAAAATGATAATGAGGGAAAAATAGTAAAGGACTATTATGTTTTGAGCCATAAAAGAAGCAATCAAAGCAAAATATGCATTTTTTGTTTGTTTTTGGAAGGGACTGCAGAGACGGAGTTTACCTTTCCTTTTCCCTCATTTCCGTTGTACCGATAGTGTCCTTAATTTGTAGATTTTTTTCTACTGTTTCTTTCATCCCCTTATCATAAATTTTGAAGTTTCTTTTTTAATGATTTGTAGAAAGTTTTCTGAAATCTGCTTACTTCAGTACTTTAGGGTTCTCTAGTTAAATTTTGTTGCTTTCTTGTTTGGTAACTGAAAGTGAAGTTTCCTTTTAATTTTGTGGTTTATTACTAATTTTCTTTCAGGTTCAAACTAAGGATGGCTATTTATTAGCTCTCCAACGCGTCTCATCTCGTTCTGGGGATCTTAAAGTTCAGCAAGGTCATCCTGTTCTGCTTCAGCATGGATTATTCATGGTAAATTCCCCATTTACCTGAAACAACTTTTTCAAATAACAGAGTTATTTAGCTGTTATTATGTATCTTATTCATGTAAGGTCTTCTAATGTGTCTTGATCCTACCAGCTACTATTTATTGATTTACTTGTATTAATTTTATCTTTTTCCTTTTTCCCCCTTTGTTTTTCCAGTGAAAATGCATGCTGAAAGATGCCATTTTTTTTCTAAAACAAAATCCTAGATCTAGTGGTTGTTGCAATAAATAACAAAGCAAATGAGTTTGTGTGCTTTCTGTTTGTAAGATTATATGTTATCTCTGTTTATATTCTCCAGGACTGTAATTTTGTATATGCATGTCTTTGTTTTACGTTGGTAGGATTTTGTCACTGATTTGATACTACTTTGATATACTAAACAGGCAGGTGATGCATGGTTTTTGGATTCCACTGAACAGTCGTTGGGCTTCATCCTTGCAGACCAGGGTTTTGATGTATGGGTTGGAAATGTTCGTGGAACACGTTGGAGCCATGGACACATATCTTTGTTAGATACAGACAAGGTAGGCAAACTCTATACATAATGCCTCTTTCTCTTAGCTAGAGTTCATCTTGCAATATTTATGGATTAGTTAGGCTGTTTTTAATGTGGAGAACTTTAACTACCTTAGATGTTGGTTGCATGAGTATCAGTTTTTTTTTTTTTTATGCAATTTGTGTGTCCAACTTAGTTGGCTGTGTGTGTTTTATGTGTTGACACCCACATGGCTTATTTTCAATGTTTGTGCATCTTTGTTTAGTGTACCACAAAATCCAGTTTCATAGCTTAGTAT
This sequence comes from Gossypium hirsutum, assembly GCF_007990345.1. Taxonomy (NCBI): domain Eukaryota; kingdom Viridiplantae; phylum Streptophyta; class Magnoliopsida; order Malvales; family Malvaceae; genus Gossypium; species Gossypium hirsutum. Next base: position 2,854,872 of record NC_053448.1, read on the forward strand.
GCAATATGCTAGTTGTAACACCCTCTTCTCCATTATTTTCTTTCCTTTTTCCCTGCTTAACAATATAAGGGTTTCCTGTTGCTTCTATATCCTAATAAAATCCATGTCAACGTTAACTGGTAGTATCTCATAGACTCGAAAACTATTGGCTTTTCTTGCAGGAATTTTGGGAGTGGAGTTGGCAGGAATTAGCTTTGTATGATCTTGCAGAAATGTTGCACTACATACACGCAATTACCAGCTCCAAAATCTTTATTGTTGGACATTCACAGGTCCTGCATGCATTATAATTACCTAGAGCATGGTTTTCCTGGCTTTTGCTGATTACCTTTTTAGGTTACTTATCCAATGCTTTTTAATGACAGGGCACAATAATGTCTTTGGCTGCTCTCACTCAGCCAGACATAGTGGAAATGGTTGAAGCTGCTGCTCTTTTGTCTCCAATATCTTATTTAGAACATGTCAGTGCTCCACTTGTACTTAGAATGGTCGCAATGCATCTGGATCAGGTATAACTTGTCATTATTGTTGTTTTACCTAGTAAAATCAGTTTCGGCCGTTATGATGTTCTTAGACATTCTTTTCTGGCAGATGGTTCTTGCTTTGGGGTTACATCAATTGAATTTCAGAAGGTTTGCTAATACTTATATCATTTTAGCTTTTCTGTTTTTTCCCCATATCTTTTTCCCTGTTATGAAGGTGTTTATTGACTTTTTTTAAATTTACTGGTTTAATGGCATTATGTGTTTTTATTTTAACTGCAGCGATGTGTTGGTTAACCTTGTGGATTCTTTATGTGATGACCACGTGGATTGTACTGATTTTCTAAGTTCTATAACAGGTTTTCTTCGCCTCTTCTATATTTACTCATTCAGATACGAACATCGGTATAAATACACAAACAGATGTGCACCATTTTTGTTGGCTCAGTATGCTGTCTCCTTTTTCTTGCTATTTTCTTTTCATGCAATGAACTGTATAAGTGATCTACCTCAAAGCTTTTAGGCTTGGTTAATATTTCCCATTCGATGCTTGACTTGAAAGTTGAAATTATGCCTTAAAAGTGGGTCATTTGCTCTGCTTCAGATTTAATCTAGGATATTGAACTACATTTAGCTGAACAGATAATTGCCCACGGCAGGGTGTTAAAGTTTTGAAGCCATATTTTATATGAATTATAAAATTATATAAAATATAATAGAAGAGTGTATTATTTTCCTGTCTTGAAGCCTGGAAGAGATGCCATTTGTTTTGCTAAGGTTGCATGAACTTTTAGCTTCAAGAGCAGCTTTTAAATTTTGACTTCATAAAAGTTACCGAGCACTCTGAAACTAAAAAATCTGACACCGATAATGAAAATATTTGAATCTTACTATTAAATTGGAAGGTGTTTGACAAGATGACATTGCAGGGCAAAATTGCTGCTTTAATAAAACTCGCATGAACTTCTATCTGGAATATGAGCCACACCCATCATCGGTGAAGAATTTACGCCATCTTTTCCAGAGTATGCTTCCATCTACCTTCTTTTATTTGCCTTTCATTTCTATTTCTCTGTGTGTTTAACCAACCTGAATGGACTTGTGTCTTTACAAATTCCTCATTCTGGACTATATTAGCAGCTGAAATATGTATATTACTTTTCAAGCTGTAATAATTTTTAATTTTCTTTCATTTCTGTTAGAGTTCATTTGAATGTATGTTAATTCTGTATGATTTCTTTTGCTAAAACTGGTGTCTTTTTTTAAATGGCAGTGATCCGTCAGGGTACATTTTCCCAGTATGATTATGGAATCCTGAAAAACTTACTGATATATGGACAGTTTAAACCGCCAGCATTTGATCTTAACAGCATACCAAAGTCATTACCAATGTGGATGAGTTTTGGAGGGAATGATGCCTTAGCAGATGCAACGGATGTGCAGCGCACTCTTGAGGAATTATCGTCAAAACCAGAGTTGCTTTATCTCGATAACTATGGTCACATAGACTTCCTTTTGAGCATACAAGCAAATAGAGACATATATGACCATATGATCGGGTTTTTCAGGTCGTTGGAAAAGTCAAGCAGTTATTAAAGACTCTGACTGCTTTCTATGTTCTGTCATATAACCTATAGGCTATAGTATTCAATTGTACTTAACTAATTGCTTGTGTGCGTGTATATTGTAAAGTTCACCCCTATTTCCTCTCATATTACTTCATGATCAATAAGATCTAAGAAAGATGGTTTATTATGAGCCTTGAAATATAGGTGAAAGGACCAGCTAGAAATTGGGCCCCGGGGGGGGGGTGTTGCTTCTTTTCTTTTAATTGTAGTATATTGTGCAGACACTGGTAATTTAACCCATTTCCTTTTGATGGATGTTGAGGCAAGTCGTTTTGACAGGGGCGGCAAGCTTGGTTGAAGATACCATCATTGTTGGAGTGAGCCTGCAGAGCGAAGAAACCTTGGCAGAAGTTATGACTGAAGATCGAAGTTATAATTTAACTGCGAATCTCAGAAGTGTTTTCTTTGTTAAGGACAGGTTGTTACATTAGAAGAGCATGGAGCCAGGGGCAACCTCGGAACGGCCAGAGTTCATGTGCTTCATTCATCTCCAAGGTTGGCATAATAGATTTTTTTTCCCTATGTATGCCTTCAATGGAATGTGGGTTCGATTCAGTCCCATATTTATATTGTTATTTTGATATGTAAAGAGAAACTGATTTCATTTGTTTCTACTTATTTTTATTAGATTTGAATTATAGCATAATATTAATTGCATCAAATTCAGTTCTCTTCTTTCTAATTGCTTTGCATCTTTCTTCCAACGCGATGCTTGGATAGGAATTACTAAAATACAGAAAATGAAGGTTTTTAGGAATGAAAAATAAGAAAATTATACTTCATATAGGGTGAGTTTGGATGGGCGGTACGTTTACCTGCTGTTAGTGTAAAAATAGCGATGGCGGTGAGATTAGATATTGTAGCAATACTGTAGCGGGAGACAAAAAGTAAATTAAATGTATTGCACTGTATCACACCCAATCGTCCATCCAAAATCACACATACTCTTGCTTGAATAAGTTAACTATTCGAAAGTCAAAAAATGAAGCAATTTAATTCTTATATTATTTGAAATTTAAAGAAGAAATACAATTGAAACAGGCATTAGTTAATTTTATTTATACATAACATGTGTTTAATAACGATTTGTTAAATTTTAAAAATTCATATAATAGTAAAAAAAAATTGAAAGTCCTAACATTATAAAGGGTTTTAAAATTTTAAATAAAAAATTCAAAGTTTTGAAGAAAATTTTAAAAATATTATAAAAAATAAAAAAAATCATATAATATTTAAAGAATATTTTAAGATTCTAAAAGAAAATCGAAATGTTGAAAAAAATAAAATGTTAATTTTAAATATTTTTCGATTAATATTTACTTTGAAAAATGATTTTCCATCGATATTCTGTACAAATAATCATTTTCTTGAGGAGATTTTGTTAAAATTATTATTACTTATAAGATACAATTTATAAAAAAGATTTTCCTTGAAATTTAATATTTATATCAATTAAGTGTCTCCTAATTTTTTACTCTCAATTAAATCTTTAACTTATAATTTAGCTTGTTGACTAACATTGGTTGTTAGTTTCTGATGGGACCATCGACATGACCGATAATGGTCACTAAGTTAGCAAATGGATGTTAACATGGTTATCCAGATAAAAAAAGAAATTTAAAATAAAAGAATTACTTTAAAATATTTACAAATTCAAGTTTAGAATCAACCTGCTGCCTAATTTCATTTGATTTTAGACACTTATTTATTTATATTATTTTGAAATGATAAAATTTATATTTATAAAAATATTATTAAAAATTATAAAAATCATTTAAAATCATAAAAGTGTTCACTTTTTAGTTTTTTTTAACAAATTTTAAGTTTAATATATGTATTGATAGTTGAGTTTAACATTTTTTTTTTCTAATGTTCTATCTACGATTTTTCTATACAATATGCCACTCACGAATAACATTATTAACTTTTTAGTATTTAATTTGAATTTTAGATTGATTTGATAAAAATTAATTATTAATATTATTATATTTCAATTTTTATAATTTTATTAATAGAATAAAATTAATACTAATTGTAAATTTATTTAATTTTATATTTAATTTAATAAATAGAATTGTTCTGATAAAAGGTTTATTGCTAATATTATCTTCTTTTTTTTTACAAAACAAGAGGGTAAAAGCTTAAAAGGCAGAGATTAAGAGATAGAATATATGTATCACATTTCAATGTAAAACAAGATAAATATTATGGTAGTCGATATTGTGTTATGTATCATTTTAATTTTAAATCAGTATCAAGTAGTTTATATTTTGTTTCAGTTAAAATTTCTATTTTGACTTATTTCAATTAATATTGACTATTAATTTTTTGTATTTTTGAAACTTAGAATATTTTTATTAATTTTTGTTTTTTTTAATTAAATAAATACAACACATTATTTTTGTTAGAGAATCACTTTGAAAATGGTATAAAAACTGATTAAAGAAGGACAATATTTGATTAAATGGTGAAAAGAGAAAAGAACTGAGAGAAAACTGCGTTGGAGGGCACTTGGTGCCAACAACTTAGGCATTTGCCCCAAGAAGAAACAATTGCAGAATAACTAAAATAGCCTGCTTTGCTTAATTCTTGCAGATATATGCACTTGACTAAACAAGCTAAGAAAGAGAGGAAGAGGGAAAAGAAATGAATCTGCATTGTAGTCACTTGTTTTACACTGCGCCGTCCACTTACTTATGTCCCTCTCCAGGGCTGGGACCAGATTTCTGAACTTCAATGCTTTGAAGATTATTGTATCTGTGTCCAACACCCAAGCTTGGCCCTGAAACCTTCACAGCATGAAGAAACATCCCTTTAAATCTACCCTTTTGAATCTTTTTACTACCATTGCTGTACTGCCACTTTGAATCCCTCAATAGTCCCCTTGCCTCTGCTCCAGGTTTCATGGAACTCAACAGGAGAGAAAGAAGAAGCAAAAATGAAATGATGGATGATTTTCGCATCTTCATAACCTCTGAAACTAGTGTTCCTAAGTCTGAATCATTTCCCAAATAAGAATGATTGTCAGATTCTCTATTTATAGTATTTAAGATGTTGTTGGCATTTCATACTAGTGGTGACCTTGTTTATTTGACTATATACATAGGCCAATGCCAGCACAAATGTAAGAATCAACCATGTGTCGATTTCAATTTCAGGATGTGCCGCCATCGGCTTAGGTTCAATGGCAGTGAACTAATAAATCAGTTTGGTCTGCAAATGAATCGGAGTCAAAATGGGGAACTTTGTTCTCAAAGAATCAAATTATTACACTCAGATTACGTGCTCCGCTCCCCTTTAAGATAAGGGTTGGAACCGGTCAGTCGCAAGGTATCAGTCTCTATCACCACTTTTACCAGGTCTTTCTCATGGTTTCTGTGGCCGTGGGGCTGCGTCTTTATGGTTCATGGTGAAACCTAGCAAGTCTATGTTCGAATCACTGCAATAAGACGTTATCATTCCCGGATCTCCTTTGTAACTAAAAGATTCCAACTTGGTCTTATTTTGGCTTGAATATTAGCAGTTTTGGCGACAGTAGTGTTCAAACAGTGGTTTCACACATCGTCCCTTAATTATGCAATTGGATTTTAATCTTTACTCCTACATTTTGTGACCAATGTTAGAATTGTGTGACCCAAATTCTAAGAGATTGCTTGCAAGTCAAGTTAAACAAAAATATATTTTCTTTCTAGAAGATTTAGTATTTATTAGTATAATATATTTAGCATTTATTAGTATAGTTTATTTGACTTACTAATTTAGCCTATAAATAGGCTCCTTTACAATCTTAGAATTAAGAGACACCCATTAGATTAGAACTCATAACACATTCAGAGAATTTTGTGTTTACGTTTGAGGGTTCTTTGTTTTTCGGGTTTTCGGGGTTTAGTTTTTATCTCCATCTTTTGTACTCTTCATTCTTTTGCCATTATAGTAAAATTATCTTTGCCCGTGGTTTTTTATCCTCTTTTGAGGGGTTTTTCCACGTTAAATTTGTGTGTTCATCTTCTCAATTTCTTCTACTATTTTTACTTGTTCGTTGCTTAATCGAGACGATCCTAACAAGTGGTATCAGAGCTAGTTTAACTTTCATAGATCAGCCCGGTCAGAGATGACAGCAACAAGGTTTGAAATTGAGAAGTTCGATGGTGAGACAAATTTTAATCTGTGGCAAGTTCGGATGATGGCAATTCTAGTTCAAAATGGCTTGAAAAAGGTTGTTACAGGGAAAAAGCCTGAGAATCTAAATCAAACAGAATGGGAAGAGCTTGATGAAAAGGCCTTATCTGCAATCCAGTTGTGCCTCGCGAATACAGTATTGCAGGAGGTATTGATGGAGAAGACCTCATTCGTCTTGTGGAAAAGGTTAGAAACTCTTTATGCGACTAAGTCTCTGGCTAACCGTTTAGTGTTGAAACAACGTCTATTTACGTTTCGCATGAACGAAGGTGAGCTTCTTAAAGATCACATCAGTCAATTCATTACTCTTTTAAATGATTTAAAGAACGTTGAGGTTCATATTGACGATGAAGATCAAGCTATGCTATTATTGTGCTCTTTACCCTCTTCATACAAGTCTTTCAGGGAGACCCTGATTTATGGCAGAGACAAACTCTCGTTCGAAGATGTGAAGGGTCATTTGTTGAGTAGAGACAAACTCGACAATGAGTTTGATTTGAATAGCAAAGCAGATAGACAAGCTTCCGTTTTGGTAGCATCAAAGAAACGAGACAAAAGGTGTCGCTATTGCAAAGAGTTAGGTCACGTCAAAACAGATTGTTATAAACTGCGAAATAAAAGAGCTGCTGAGAGTAACGAGGAAGATGTAGCTGGTGCTAATTTGGTCGATGAAGGCGGTGATGATTTCTTGTTAGTGTCAACGAGCGATAACTCCAAGCTTACGTCTGAGTGGATCCTAGATTCAGGATGTTCTTTCCACATGTGTCCCAATAGAGAATGGTTCTCCACATACAGTTCAGTTGAAGGTAGAGTTGTGCACATGGGAAACGATTCATCTAGTAAAATAATCGGTATTGGTACTGTTAAAATTAGGATACACGATGGGACGATTAGGACACTCTCAGATGTCAGGTATGTACCTGATTTACGAAAGAATCTCATCTCCTTGAGTATTTTAGACTTGAAAGGATGCAGAATCAACATCGAGTCGAGCGACATTAAAGTATCTCGTGGAGCTCTCGTTTTGTTAAAAGGTAAAAGAACCGGCAGTCTTTATATTCTGGAAGGTTCTACAGTGACCGGTGAAATCGGACGTCCCTCGTCCGTTACAGAGTCAAAGTCAACTCATTTGAAGCGGAGGCAACTTGGTCATAGGAGGGAAAAAGGTATGACCGTTTTGTTGAAGAGAGGTTCTCTTTTGGATGCAGGTTTTGAAAAGTTAGGGCACTGTATTCGTGAAAATCAGACCCGGGTTAGTTTTGATTTGGCAGTGCACAAGTCGAAGGCTAGAAGTCTTCCAGCTTCTAAGCATAGATTCGACTCAGTTAATTCCCTGCATAGTTCAAGATAGGCCCGTGGCGGGTTTTGGCAAAGATGGCATTAAAAGAATTTGTGTCAAGGTGGAGATTGTTAGAATTGTGTGACCCAAATTCTAAGAGATTGCTTGCAAGTCAAGTTAAACAAAAATATATTTTCTTTCTAGAAGATTTAGTATTTATTAGTATAATATATTTAGCATTTATTAGTATAGTTTATTTGACTTACTAATTTAGCCTATAAATAGGCTCCTTTACAATCTTAGAATTAAGAGACACCCATTAGATTAGAACTCATAATACATTCAGAGAATTTTGTGTTTACGTTTGAGGGTTCTTTGTTTTTCGGGTTTTCGAGGTTTAGTTTTTATCTCCATCTTTTGTACTCTTCATTCTTTTGTCATTATAGTAAAATTATCTTTACCCGTGGTTTTTTATCCTCTTTTGAGGGGTTTTTCCACGTTAAATTTGTGTGTTCATCTTCTCAATTTCTTCTACTATTTTTACTTGTTCGTTACTTAATCGGGACGATCCTAACAACCAACTATTTACCAGTTCGGGAAAACACCCTAATAAAAGAATTAACCGCTGTCGTCAGTTGTGAACATTACCTTCAAAACTTCCCTGTTATTGATGAAATCCAGATTGTAGTTTTGTAGACTTTTAGATTTGTCCTTTTTGCAGACACTATTAGTAGGCGTAGACTTGAGAAATGGTACACAATCACAAGTTTTCCTTCCATCTCGTTAGTGAAATTGCCAAAGAGACCCCACAAAAAGAGAAAAGTCTGCTACTTCCGCCAGCTGTTCAGTATCCATCTCTTTAGGAAGCACAGACACGGCTCATCTCTTCTTGTCGCACGTGTGTTCGACACAGATACTCGTTTTGAACACGCCTGAATACGTATGGGACATTTCAAAATATATATATAAAAAAAGGTTAAACACGGTCCTGGCACGAACACAACACATGTGTCTAAAAATGGAAATGATCACAATGGATAGAAGCCCCGGATTGAAAAACTACAGTTGAGAGTGAAAGGGGAAGAAGAGTTTTAGAATTTATTTACCCCTGAAAGATTTTTTTTCCAGGAAGGAAATGAAAGGTTTTTTAAGCCAAGTTTTAAGGTTTTCGTGAAAGATTTTTTTTTCTTAGATAAATATGAAGCAATCCAAGGTCTTGTTGAACTATTTGTAATCAATTTAAAATATTGGGCTAAATTGCCTTTTTCGTTTATTATTGTAGACAGCCTAAAGTCCTATCTTAAGCTATTTATAAATTAATATAAAATTTTAAATTTTTTTCGATAAAAATAAAAATAAAAATAAAATAAATACTAAAAAGTAAATAGCTTATTTGAGAAGTTTTTTTTTGTCTTTGCTGCACGTTCCATCTTTTACATTTCAATTTCATCTTTATGTTTGCTTTGCTTATTTCCCATTTTAATATTTTTATATATTGTTTTATTATCGTATTCGTGTCCGCATTTTTAAAAAATTATCATATTATTGTATTCGTATTGTATCGTATGTTTATTACGTGTCCATTTCCCTGTCCATGCTTCATAGCTATCTCTCCTTAATCTTTGGCTTTTTTTAACAATCAAATTCCATTTTCTTTAAATATACTTGTATTTAACAGCCTGACACTGACATGCAGATAATTGACCCATCACCACTAAAGGATGAGCACGAAAATTAGTCCTTAAACCACAACATTATTTAAGCTTTCGAATTTCAATGCAAATATAATCCCAATTCGGGGGCACGAACAAATTGAAATTATTTTCGGGTTTGAATCAGACTCCTTATTCTTCTCACAGATGTCGAAAGGGCACATTGGTCCCTTATATTGGTGAACATGGCTGCGATGAAAATGGTGCCTTGTCAGTAAAGGCACCATTAGACTCATACTGTTTCCAGACAGATGGCGAGGAGACCTATCGACCGTCCAATCCTGGCAACATGCCATCTTCATGTGATCAGCGAGCTCTTTTAAGAGTTCAGCCCATTTGGTTTCTATATAATAATAGGAGATATAAGTATAAATCAACAAAAGTTGATGGATTTTATATTGGGCAAAACTGGAACTGTATGCTTTGAGCTATAACATGAATCTGGTTTGACAATTGAAGCCTGCCCTAATTACCGTATGAAAACAAGGGATCTTTAATGATATTGATTGAAATTAATCACCGTTAGCTTGGGGAGTTTAAATATTGGAAACTTTCGTATTGGTCATCGAAGCTTTCGTAAAATCTGATGTTGATTTCTCTGTCGTTATGCAGAAACAAAGGGTTTCGGCCGCTAAATGCATCTGTGAAAATGAGTGAGCCCCGTACAGTGTTAAGATTAAACAGTGGAATTAGTTTGCCATATATATTACGTGAAAGTTAAACCAAAGTAGGAGGATATATATCATTTTCAAAACTAAGTGGAGGATGCACAGCTAACCAGCTATGGAACCATTCAACTTATCATGAATTTTGGACATTTAAGCTTGGTTGCTGCTATTCAACTTCTGTTTCCACTCAAACTTGCTTTCGTCAAAACTTTTTCTGTTCTATGGTCACACTTGATATCAATCTATATTTTTTCATGATTTATTTAAAAGTTTGAGAATTACGGATAAAAATAAACATTGTATAGAAATATAATCATCAAATTAACTCTAAACTGTGACCTATTGGTCGGGTGTTTATCATCTCTAGAAAAGTTCAAACTTCTCTCCTTTCTTTTCAAAGCTAATCGAATAGATGATAATCATATTCTAATTTATCACGAAATTCCTCGTCATTTATTATTCATTAAAACTCATGTAAACTGATTAACTATTATTCAAACAATACAATCAAAGATTCCAGAATTTATTATTGTTATTAAGACATGAGTTTGTGGCATCAAGCTCGAGATATGAGTAATGATATTGCACATGATCATGTTCACAAAATCTATAGCAAATGTGTGAGAGAATATGGTTGTAATTATAAATAGCAATAACTTGAGATTGAAGCATCACAACTCACTACTCAATTTTCAATAAGAAAAAGCATCGTAATTTGAGATAGGAAATCCATAATAAATATGGATATTAAGGGTGTTTTTTTTTCTTTATGTGTTGAATATTCTTAAATGAAGTTTGATGATCCAAAGGATAGAATTTGAGAATTTTACCAAAATACTGCTATTTGTTTGGTCATTACAATAAGTCAAAAAGATTTAGGAACCCGTCTTTTCTTGGTTGAAAATTATTACAGGGAAATTAAATTAGAAGGAAATTATACCTATGTCTGTTGCCTTTTGTAGGAACTCTCTAACTTCCCATTTTGCAAAAAATTTTGGTGCATTAAATTTTAAAAGGTATGATGGACTTCACTTTTATCAACTTTACCGAACAATAGGGGCAAGTTAGAATTTTTTTTTAAAGAAGATTGAAATTAAATTGTAATTTTTATAATAATAAAAATATAATTTTATTATTTTAACATCTTATTATAATTTTTAAAAAATTAAATTAAATTTTCGTAAGATTAAAAGTATAATTTTTATCTTTATTAATTTAAAATTTTAAAAAATTTAAATAAAAAAATCTATTTTAGGATATCCAACCCTACCCGGCCCTAACTACACCCAACAATAAAGGTTGAATTTGTTTGATGTTTATGGAGGCTGCCAAATACCAAGACCCTGGTCATAGTACAAAAATGTCCTAAAATAGAACAAAAATGTCAATGATCTCGCATACCAAATATGTCAAATTTTGCTATGACTCCCTATATTTTGTATAAGTTGTGGACTTAGTTCATATATTTTAATTTTGTCAATTTTAGTTTTTTATTTTTTGAATTGGTCAATTGTAATTCATGTACCTTTTTTAAAATTTGAAATTCAAGTATTGATCAAATGGTAGAAATTAAATCTGTTTGGTTAAATCTTGATGTTAGTTTTGTACTATGTCTAAAATTATAGATTTAGTCCGAGTTCAACAATTAAATCATTTATTTGTTTCTATATTTTTTGAATTTTAAAATTTCAGTCTTGATGTAAACGACAGTCTTTAAATTCATAGCTGACTTTTTTTATGTGTAATATGTAGAAATAACAAGTTGACATGACATTATATTTGTGATAATATATTTGTCAACTTAATTTTTAAAAATAAAAAAACTTAATGAAATTAATAGATACTATTTGGTTAAGACTAAATTATTTAAAAGGTACCATTTAAATTAATTTATTTTATACTTCAAAATTTTGTCTAAAATAGACATTTTAATTTCTTACCGTAATTTTTTATAGTAACAAATAAGGGGTGTGCAAAATTCGGGTAAAATCGAAAAAATTTGGTTAATCGACCGAATTAGGTTAATCGATCGGTTAACCAAATTTTTTTGGTCGGGGATCGGTTAATTATTTTTTTGATTTTTGGTTAACGATTAATTCAGTTCGAAACCGGTTGGTTAACCGAATTTTTTCGGTTTAACCGAAAAAATTAATAAATAAAATTATAATATATAAATAGGCCCACTATTCATCTAAACCCAAGTATTCAACCCAACCCAATTACCCAACCCAACCCAACCATAAAAATTACAAATAATTTAATAAATAAAAATAAAATTCTAAAACTAAGACTAAAACTAAAGTCTAAAAGTCTAAAAATAATTTAATTATGTAGTGATTCAATTTGGTTAATTCAGTTAATTTGGTTAATTTTCAACCAAAAATAAAAAAACATATAATTTTCGGTTAATTCGGTTAATCTACTGAATTAACCGAAAAAATTTCGGTTCGGTTACTTTTTTTGAAAAAAATTTCGGTTCGGTTAACAGTTAAAGAATTTGAAAGGTCGGTTAATTCGGTTAATGTTATTTTAGGTCAGTTAACCAATCAGTTAACCGAATGAACACCCCTAGTAACGAAGAACATTAAAAATTAACAAATCATTTTTTTATTACAATCGCAACATAAATGGAGAACTAACCATATATAATCTTTTGACCTGATATTTTTATTATTAAAGAATTAATTAACTCAACTACTAATAATTTCTCATTTCAATACATAATATTATATTCTCAATGGCTTAAAATTTGGCAACTTAAATTCCTTTTGGTCTTAAAATATAAGACCCACATGTTTGGATTAAGCACTTCATCACATCTAAATTTCATAATTTTAAGTAGGGTTTATATTCAATGTATTGACAGTGAACTATGTAGTGTATCTATAAACAAATTTAATTAAATATTAAAATTTTAATCATATATTTAATTTTTTAATGAGTTATTAGTGTGTGGTTCATTGTCATTTACTATAAATATTAAAAAATATAATAAATTTAAAATGGTCCGTTTAGACGTGATTATTACGGAACTCCACATAAAACACATTAAATCGAACTCTGTGATATGTTCATACTGAAAATATATTACGACTTGTTGAACAATATATATATACTGCCCACTTACGGCTTACCCGTTACACCACACACACAGTTATTTATCATGTAAAACCAGCCAAACTGCTTGTATATATATCATCTTCTAACAAAAACAATGGGTGGAAAGCTATGTTTGGTGAAGGTTATTGCTTTTCTTGTCTTCGTCTTGAGCATTCTTGTCATCTTCAAGACTGATGATGCTGTAATGGCAGCTCAATCAACCAGAGCCCGAGGACTGAAATTGGGAACCTTGATGGGAGAAATGAAGGGCTCATGGACTCTTCATGGTGGACCTAGCTCAAGTGGCCCAGGACATAAATCTTGTGAACCACCAAGTCAGGGTTGTCCCTAACTCCCTGCTCCACCAAGCTCGGAAGAGGGGGACTTCACCCTTTTCAGTCGCATACGGCTCTAGAGTCTAGCCTATCAACTTTGTAAATTCCTTCTTCATTTTTCTCTTGTTAAATAACTAGAAGTATTAGAAACAGGTATCTTTTTTTTCTATGTTACTCAAAAATATTGAGTATTAATATCCTGTCCAATATATATCAATATTTACTTGATAATTACATGTATGATAACCATATTTTGTGTATATATATATCTCCTATTCATTTCATCGTACACTTGACCAATGTAACAACTAAAAAAATAGGGAAAAAAAGCTCTCAAATAGTAGATATGCTATCCTCAACTCAGTGTCAACAAAATACTAAGTTTCACTTGTTTTAAATTTTTTTTTAAATTATCATTAATATCAATCAAAGCATCTTGTATTAGTAACAATCTAATTGATTTGAACATGCACATTTTTGTTTGGATATATTGAATCCATATGTTAAAGAAGAAAAAATTTGCTACATTTGAAGCTGTGCATGTATAGATAATAGGACTGCACACTACCTGCAAAACAAATCAGAAATCAAACAATGAATCGAGAAAATGGGTGTGAATTAATGCGTTCAACACACTATGCAGTACCCATGTTGCATGGAGCTTTGTGTTTACTTGATCAGCAACGATATTCATTATCCTTGCAAGTCCCCACTTACTACTTCCTTTAAGCTAACAACCACTTCGAGTGTGGTAGAGTAGGCTTGGTTGACCAATATGTTGTATCCCTCTTTCCATATCATATTGAAGTTAAGCAGTAAACAGTGGATTATACAAATGTCTTCCCCTTCAACTTGTTGCCCAGTGGAGCTTTGAAATCCAATATGCCGATCTCCTTTGTAAGCCACATAGGTGGAACACCTCTCCCCTATCCTTTTGGAGTATTCACATTAAAAATAATTTGTGATTCTTTTGTTGTAAATTTTTGGATTTGAAAAATTGGAAAATGAGATAATGCGTTCTCATAAAACTTTTTTAAGAATAATTGTTTCCCCCCTTCATATGCAAAACGGTCCAAAAATACTATTATCATGATATAATGCCTATTTACCCAAATAACTTGTAAATATGAATATTGACATATATCATCTAAGGAAAAATGAAAAGATTGTACTAAATAGATTTCTCACTTGAATTGGATGTCTCAACTCAAAGTTGAGGTGTCAATATATATAGGCCAAGAAAAGGTGTGGTTAAGTGCCTCATTGAAAAAGTCTTTTACCTTTTCAAATTAGATATAGTTCCACCAAAATAATCATAAACGGTTAAGAAGGTTTTGAAATATTACCAAACCAACCTCTCATTTAATCAACATTATTTTATTTATATTTCTTTTTATATTTTTATCATTTATAAATGATATTATATACATAACTTAACTATAAGCTCCTCAATCAATGTGGGATTTATAGCACTTCCCTTTCTGTTAAATTGTTTGTTTAACTACCAAGCCTATTTTTTTTTTATGTAGGATGCAATGCCATGCCAACTTTCAATGTAAGATGTAATGATGCATGAATGTTTACATGGACAAATGAGATGAAATTTATTAAATTAAATTCACCAAAGTGACCAATTTTAACGTCTGAAAAATCAATTGACTTACAACCCATTTTTTGATGGGATCCAGGCATTTATGAATCGAGATGTCGATTGATTGAAGAAATATGTATTTCTTAGCTTCGAACCACACTTTGAATAATCTTATTTTAAGTTTAGGAGGTCAAGTTATGACCGTTTTAATGAAGGCTGCATGAGTAGAATTTCTGGATAGATTATCATGGGAAATTACGAATCTCAAGCTTTGATTTGTGTTTAAATCATATTGAGTTCGATTTTAAAGCTTAAATTTGATTATACATTAACCCAATATTTTATTTATTAAATTTTATATTTTTAACATTTATTTATTAAGTTTAGGATATAAGTATTTTAAATTGTGTAGAAATTTTATATTTTTTAGTTAACAAGAAAGTTTTGTTCCATCATAACTACTTCTTTTTCAGATTAATTAAAGTTTTATGATACTTACAAGTTTTACTTTTAACGTAATTAGCTAGTCTATATAAAGACATCTTTCTTATTCATTAGGTATGACGTTTTATTATTTGATTTAATAAAAGCACTCTTTGAAGCACTATATTTTGCAAGATTCAATTCTTTTTTATTTTTTAGAAGATTTTTTTTATTTAATCTTGCTCAAATTTTTTTAAGAAATTCTTCAAACTCCAGGTTGCCAAGAAATCTTTCTTAAAAGGTTGGTTAGAGCTATTGGTTGAGTTTGTCAAGAATTCTTTTTTAACGCAAACCTTACCAACTTACTAGATTCTCTATTTTTCTGACTCAAACCTCATGATCACCGCTTCATGCAGAGTTTCCCAAAACTATCTCTTCTTCGAAGCAACCAAGGAAGAAGATGAAGAAAAGAAGAAGGTAAAACGGATTTGAGAAGAAGTCTCTCCGAGAAGTCATTTCCCAGCTATTTATAGCCATTCACACTCGATTATCAACCCGATAGAAATCATTCGTTGGTAATCATTTTGTCTCTCACTAAGGAATTCTAGCTGGTTTTAATCTAATCGAACCAGAATTGGATCTCAACCACATCCAAGATCAGTCATTGAGTTTTCCTAACTTTTCAATAGAGGCTGCTAATTTATGACTTCTTTCAATTTAACCCCTCAATTGTTCCTTAATTTTCGTACTTAGAGAAAATTGAGTGTGACACTGCATTCTAGTAAGGTTGTAGAAAACATGACCTATTGCTATGTCTTTACATGACTTGTTGCTAACATTTTCATGATTGAGTGAAAGTCCCACTTCTACACTATTTAACTTTGAACATTTAACCAATAGTTGAATCTAGATGGGTAAAAGTTCTCCAAGCTTGTTTGGCTAGCAAGGCATCATTCACCAATCTTGTATGTCTGATGCTCGGTCTACTTCACACACTGGTAATTCTAAATCAATATCACATATATTCTTTATAACTATACCAATTCTCCTTAACAATATTTTAACTTTAATTAAAAAAAATTAAGTTTTTGGTTAAGGTTAAGATTTTGGATTTTGAGTTGCAACTTAGGTTTTAGAATTTTAAAATTTAGGTTTAGGATTTAAGGGTAGTTGTAAGATTTTATTATTTAACATTTAGAATTCATGTTAAGATTTATGGTTTAGGATTGTATAATTTTGAGCTAATATACACGTCTTTTTCATTTTCTCTCCTCTCATCATTCTAATTTGGAAGTATTCATTTTTTTTTTTGTATTAGGATGAAAAATAGTCATTCCTCGTATTTTCTTTCCTCTCGCTTTTCTTCCCGACCAAGCATACTTTAAATTTATTTTCTTTCAACTCCCTCTTCTCGTTCTTCACTTTTTCATCCAACCAATAACACTCTAAAATGGGTGGGGTGTTTGAAAGTTGAAAGTTTATTGTTAAATAAAATTGAAACAAGGCTAACTCACCACCCCATTGAGCAGGCTGAGCAAAAGTTGGGCTAGAGCCTAGTTCTGTGTTTTAACCGTTAAATTAAGCTCAAATTATAACTTGGTACCATCCCTATTACAACCCCATGGAAATCACTTCTGTCGGGTTTTTTATAAAAATATTATAAAAAATAAAAATTAACCAAAATATTATAACTTTTTTTTATTTACCAAAATATTACTTTTTTTATTATTTACGAAAATATACCAAAAAAACAAAAAAAAACCTGCAAAAGCCTGCAAAAAGCTGACACCAACCTGATCAGGCCAATCGCATTGGCGACACCAAAGGTGCCAAAGAGATTGGTGGCACCAATGGTGCCAAAGTGATTGGCGGCACCAATGGTGCCAAAGGACTAAAATGTGGCTAATTGCCTTCTAAGCCCTCCTTATTTATTATTTTCTTTTTATTCCCCTTCAACTCATTTTTTTATTTAATAACTCTATTTTAATTTAATAAACTATTCTCATTTAATAACTCTATTTTAATTTAATAAACTATTAAGTAATACTTAATTTTTTTAAAATTAAAATAGAGTTATTAAATGAGAGAATTCTAATTAAGTGACCATTTGCAGTTTTAAGGGCCTGACATGCAAATTTACCATTTTGAATTTTGAAAGTGAATTGCTACTGCTGTGCGCACTAAAATTGAAATGTGGCTAATTGTCTTCTAAGCCCTCCTTATTTATTATTTTCTTTTTATTCCCCTTCAACTCATTTTTTTATTTAATAACTCTATTTTAATTTAATAAACTATTAAGTAATACTTAATTTTTTTAAATTAAAATAGAGTTATTAAATGAGAGAATTCTAATTAAGTGACCATTTGCCGTTTTAAGGACCTGAAATGCAAATTTACCATTTTGAATTTTGAAAGTGAATTGCTGTTGTGCGCACTAAAATTGAAATGTGGCTAATTGCCTTCTAAGCCCTCCTTATTTATTATTTTCTTTTTATTCCCCTTCAACTCATTTTTTATTTAATAACTCTATTTTAATTTAATAAACTATTCTCATTTAATAACTCTATTTTAATTTAATAAACTATTAAGTAATACTTAATTTTTTTAAATTAAAATAGAGTTATTAAATGAGAGAATTCTAATTAAGTGACCATTTGCCGTTTTAAGGACCTGACATGCAAATTTACCATTTTGAATTTTGAAAGTGAATTGCTGCTGTGACTAAAATTGAAATGTGGCTAATTGCCTTCTAAGCCCTCCTTATTTATTATTTTCTTTTTATTCCCCTTCAACTCGTTTTTTTATTTAATATCTCTATTTTAATTTAATAAACTATTCTCATTTAATAACTCTATTTTAATTTAATAAACTATTAAGTAATACTTAATTTTTTTAAATTAAAATAGAGTTATTAAATGAGAGAATTCTAATTAAGTGACCATTTGCCGTTTTAAGGACCTGACATGCAAATTTACTATTTTGAATTTTGAAAGTGAATTGCTGCTGCTGTGCGCACTAAAATTGAAATGTGGCTAATTGCCTTCTAAGCCCTCCTTATTTATTATTTTCTTTTTATTCCCCTTCAACTCATTTTTTTATTTAATAACTCTATTTTAATTTAATAAACTATTCTCATTTAAATTAAAATAGAGTTATTAAATGAGAATAGTTTATTAAATTAAAATAGAGTTATTACTTAATTAGAATTCTAAGTAGGGTTTAGAAGGCAATTAGCCACATTTCAATTTTAGTGCGCACACCAGCAATTTACTTTTAAAATTCAAAATGGTAAATTTGCATGTCAGGTCCTTAAAACTGCAAATGGTCACTTAATTAGAATTCTCTCATTTAATAACTCTATTTTAATTTTAAAAAATTAAGCATTACTTAATAGTTTATTAAATTAAAATAGAGTTATTAAATGAGAATAGTTTATTAAATTAAAATAGAGTTATTAAATAAAAAAATGAGTTGAAGGGGAATAAAAAGAAAATAATAAATAAGGAGGGCTTAGAAGGCAATTAGCCACATTTTAGTCCTTTGGCACCATTGGTGCCACCAATCTCTTTGGCACCTTTGGTGCCGCCAATGTGATTGGCCTGATCAGGCTGGTGTCAGCTTTTTGCAGGTTTTTTTTTGTTTTTTTGGTATATTTTCGTAAATAAAAAAAGTAATATTTTGGTAAATAAAAAAAATTATAATATTTTGGTTAATTTTTATTTTTTTATAATATTTTTGTAAAAAACCCCACTTCTGTCACTTGTTTTGAATTAGTTTTAAGACATCTTATTTTCTACTAGAATTTTATTTATCTCTTAATTATTAATTATTTTTATGTTATGATAAATTATTTTAATTACTTATATATAATTATGTTTTTTTCCTTATGGGTTATATATAAAATAACCAAAGGAAGTCTAACTCGAGTTTCAAGCTCGAGTCGAGATGAATTTTACAATTCGAATAACTCAAATAACAAATTGATGTAAATACTCTTTTGATTCTTGTCAATTTTAAAAATGAGAAATATGATTTCTCCCTCAGCAAAAATTACAAAATAATTCAAAATAAATTCTAAAATTTATATTTTTAAAAAAAATTATATAATTTAAAAAAAATCTAAAGAATATATAAAAAAATTTGAAAATTTCTAAAATAATAATTTGGATACATAATTAGTTCAAGTTTATCGTACTAAAGTATTTTTTTTTCTTATTTTGCTTTGAATTTTTTTCAACTATATATAATTTCAAATTTATATGTTCTAACATTAAATTAATTATATTTTAATAAGATTTTAAATTGGCATGTTTAGTTTTTTAATTTCACTCAATTTAATTCGAAAAAATTTTAAATTAAAACTCATCCCTACTTTCTAATGTTTTCAGTCCAACATTCTCCTCATTTACTTTACTTTTTACCTACTATTGAAATTATGTATATATATATGTTTAGAATGTTTAGTTATTGTGGATCGGTTCGGTTCCTTTCCCTCTTTTTTTTTTTAATTTAGCTTGAAATTCTTATCATGTTTACATCAGAATTTTATTTAAAAAAGAAATTATTCTTCCATCTTCATCTCCTGCCCCGACCTTTAATTTTAAATGGCTTCTGTGTAAAGAAAGATTTACTTGTCAACTAATAAGACATCTTCAGGTTAATTACATATAAGATAATTACACAAATTACATATTAGAATTAACCCAAATATTTTATATGAATCAATGGAGCACACAGTTTTTTATTTACGGATTCACATTTTTATAAATAAATAATTATATAATTTAATTAAAAAAAAAGCATTAGAAGTAGTTGGATATCACCAATGGTTGGTGGGGCTTCAATGTCAATGACTATCCAACAGACACATCCCCCTTTCAGTGATAATTATCAATATTTAAATATGTAAATATTATGGTGCAATACGTGCTTGAAAGCTGTGAATGAATTTTTGTCAAACATTTCGGTTGGCTGTGTTATGGTTAAAAAGAGAGGAAAAACAACAACACTCAGCTCTATGAGCCTTCTGCTTCCACATGATGCCAAGCAAATAACCTAACTCTGTTTGATTGAACCGCTCTTAATCATTCAACCATTTCTGTCATTTTGCAGTTTAAGATGATCATACATGTATTAGCCATGAATCAAAGCTATTGGTGATGATGCAGTTTTTGTCCATAGAGTGGGCACCAGCTCACCTGATCACTAAGCTTAGAAGCAATTCCTTAAAAGAGATAAGTCCGTGGGGGTTGGTGAAGCTAATTAGTCTTCTCTTCTATATTTGGTGCAAATCAAATGACCATATGTTACCAAGTAACCCCACACAACAAACACCAAACTTTCCTTCCTATCAATGCTGATTTGGTTACGTGATTTTGAAATTTAAAATAAATAAAGAATTGGTCAACTTTATTAATATAAATTTACATATAAGCTCCTAACCAATTCTGCTTCCCTGGAAATGAAATAAATATTAACTATTATAAATCATGCCCTTCTCATATTTCCTTTTATTTTTTTAAAAAGTAAATTAATTTATTTACTTAATGAAAGTAATCATACAATTCAGGAAAAAAAAAACACTCGTCGTAAATGGTGAAGGACAAGCTCCATCAACACAACAAAAATTTTAGCCTTAGCATCAATAGAATATTACGACACTTTGACAATTGACTTTATCACAACTTAAGCACAGCATATCTAGAGTGATTGCAAGCACTTAATACGATAAAGAAATTAACCCCGGATGGTCCAAAGCGGTGAGTAAAAATTAATAAAAGAATCGAGCATTCATCAAATTAAAGAGGGCAACAACAAAACCGTATCCCTAAAATCACTTGTAAAACTAATGTTACATGTATAAGCAGAACTGAGAAACGTGCTACAAGAGCAAACAAAAACTTCTAAAATTGAAAAATTATTAAAAATGAAAAAAAGAACAAAAATATATATAAAACTTAAGACAACAAGTGTTCAAATCGACTTATGAAATCATTTATTATTTTGAAATACTCTCAAAACTAAAACATATTAAAAAATTGATGAAAACCACTCACTTTCCAAGAAAAATTATTGGTAGCCGATAAAATTTTAGCGAAATGCACCGTTATATGTCCATCATGACAAAAAAAATTTGATGAAAGGGAGTGGTGATCTTTGATTTTGCACATATCCCAATTCCCACCAACATATTTAATCCTACAATTACTTTACAATTATCATTATCAACTAAATAATTATAATAAATCATCAAAATTCAACAATTTAATATGTTTTGACAAAAGCGCCTAAAGTTATTTATCTCAAACATCATAAGATTGATTCCATTACGGCTATTATAGCTATATATATATTCACAACTAATCATTCAGGAGACATACTTTTCGGGTGAGATTTCAGTCCTAATCATTTTTTCTAATTAAAAAAATTGTACATTTAAAATAATGTTGCATTCTTGGTTTAAATCATAGTTTTGTATTGTACGTGGCCAACAACTTGATAGCCAATTGTGGTCCTGTGCGAAGGATTTGTTAAACCAAAGAATTCTGAAGAATAATTTTTCCTTATAAGGAATGACATTTGCATGACGCAGGATCAAACTCAACATGTCCTGTTTTCTGACCTGGATCAATAACATTTGACTTCTAAAAGGGAGCACCAGAAATGGCATATAGGCTATCATTCCTCCAGAATTCACCTACTACAACCATTGTGGATGTGGGCCACTGGGCCCTACACGTTGCTGAGATGTCTTGAGTCTTGGTGAAGCCCCAAATGGAGTTATCAGTTCCACTTTCCCTGTTTGTATATATATACATACGCGCTGTTGGATGGATGGAGAATTCATTTATCCCAAGTCTCTTCTCTAATACACCCACTGTAAAAAAAAAGAGAGAAATTTGATCAGACGGTGAAAATGGGTGGCCTTGAAACTGAGAGAACAACAACAGGATGGGCTGCCAGAGATCCTTCAGGAGTATTGTCTCCTTACACTTACACTCTTAGGTATTCTCTAATTTTGCTGTTTTGTTTTTGAATTTTGTTTAAGGTTCATTTCTGGTTCGAACATGGTGATTTGCTGTAATAATAATTCTGTTTGCAGGAGCACTGGTCCTGAGGATGTTTTCGTTAAGGTTATGTGCTGTGGAATCTGCCACACCGATCTTCATCAAGCCAAAAATGATCTTGGCATGTCAAACTACCCAATGGTTCCTGGGTACTACTAGAACTGTTTTCTTTATGTTTCCTAGCCTGTTTCTTTATCTTCATGTTCATGAATCAATGAATTTCTTTTGGACATTTTTGGATTGTGAATTTATTACTTTTCCAGGCATGAAGTGGTTGGTGAGGTGTTGGAAGTTGGGTCAGATGTAAGCAAGTTCAGAGTTGGTGATATTGTTGGCGTTGGTTGTATTGTTGGGTGTTGCAGAAACTGCCGACCATGCGACTCAGACAATGAACAATACTGTCTTAAGAAGATCTGGTCGTACAATGATGTTTACACTGACGGAAAACCCACCCAAGGGGGCTTTGCTGGTTCCATGGTCGTTGATCAAAAGTAAGAATCATAAACTATATGTGCTCTGCATGTTTATAGAGTAATTGAACTGGCCAAGATAAACTAGTTTCAGGGATTAAAAATAGCATTCGTGACATGATAAACGCTATCAGACCGAAAACAAGTGGTACCAAATACCAAAATTGATGTGATGCTTTTGCTTATTAGGTTTGTGGTGAATATCCCAGAAGGAATGGCACCAGAACAGGTGGCCCCGCTGTTATGTGCAGGGGTGACAGTTTACAGCCCATTGAATCACTTTGGTTTAATGGGGAGTGGGTTAAGGGGAGGAATATTGGGACTTGGAGGTGTAGGGCACATGGGGGTGAAGATAGCCAAAGCAATGGGGCATCACGTAACAGTTATAAGCTCATCTGATAAGAAAAAAGTGGAGGCTTTGGAGCATCTTGGTGCTGATGACTACTTAGTCAGCTCCGACGCTGAAGGGATGCAAAAGGCTGCTGATTCACTTGATTATATCATCGACACTGTGCCTGTTTTTCACCCACTTGAGCCTTACCTTTCATTGTTGAAACTCGATGGCAAGTTAATCTTGACTGGTGTTATTAACACCCCTCTTCAGTTTGTTACCCCCATGGTCATGCTTGGTGAGTCTATTTCTTTAACTTTGAACCTATATATAGATGCTTCTTTGTTGGCTGCGCTGGTTTGTTTTTAGTGGAAGGCTAATTCTATGTTTTTGGCTCTGTTTTCCCTGTCCAAATTTTGTATAGGGAGAAAGTCGATTACAGGGAGTTTTATTGGGAGCATGAAGGAAACAGAGGAAATGCTTAACTTCTGTAAAGAGAAAAATTTGACCTCAATGATTGAGGTGGTGAAGATGGATTATATCAACACAGCAATGGAGAGGCTGGAGAAGAACGATGTTCGATACAGATTCGTCGTGGATGTTGCTGGAAGCAAGCTTGATCAATAGAGCCAAATTAAATACAAACACAAACTCTCTTTAATCAACAAAGAAATACTACATGTTTAAACATATGCCTGTTTGTTGTTGCTCTGTTTTCTCTCTTGTGTTCAACATGCCTTATGGTAATAAACTAAAACATATATGTACGAGTTACTTCTTCTTCTGTTATTTCTGTTTTCCTTTTGAAGATGGAAATGCATAAATTATAGAGCTTGTTTTCTTATAAATTGATGATGAACCAAGTCTTTTTTTTTTCTGAAGTTTTATTAGATTAGTAGGCAAGTGACGAGGTAAAATGAATATATTTGGGGTTAGTTGGTTCCGGTGATATGTCCACTAAAAATTTGGTGGTGGGTGATGACTATCTTGACGCTTTAGTGATAGCGAAGCATCACCTAATTCTCTCCACATAATATATTCTCAACCTGCGGCCACCACCATTCTAATTTCTTCTTTCTTTTATTTAAAAAATATTTAAACAGTAAATTTAATGATGCAACAGGCTGACCTTTCAACTCGAACAGTTTGAACTTAATAAATCGGGATCGCGAGTTTGGATTCACCATTATTCTACTCTAATTTAGCTTCGTTAATGACAGGGTTTTTTGGTTTTAAAGAAAACAGAAAAGAAAGGATACGACCCTTTAACAAAAGGAATCATGTTAAGCTAGAAAGAGGAGAAGTGTCGATTTTGTCGTTGGGCAGTGCATATATTGGCCATCCTTTTTTATGGTTGCTCTTGGCCGGCAAATATTTGCCATCTTTAGTATATACATTATCGTTTATTAGAGCGGAGATGCACGTGTAACGTTATCAGGATGATCTTTTTTTTTTTAATCAAAATAGAAAATGTCCGACACGTTGTGGATCAATGAAATGCTTTTTATTTACATTTTAATTATGAATTATTTTTAAAATGCATAATGTTTTATTTAGTTTTTTGATTTTATAAAAAAAAAGTTAATTTAGTTGTCTATTGATTTTTTTTATTTTTTTAACCTTTAAAATTATATTTTTTTATTAAATCACCCAAAATGTACAGAAAAGTTAATATTTTTTAATTTTGTTGACACTTGAATTGTCACGTGAATGATACATCAACATTTAATTAATTTTAAAAAAAAGTAAAAATTCAAAAAAATATATAAAAAATCATTAATATATAAAAATTATTTTAAAAATTTTAAAAAAAATTAATTAATATTGACATGTCGTCCATGTGGCTATTCGCGTGTATGTCATGTCAACAAAATTAGCAAACATTAATTTTTCATCTATTTTGAGGTTATTTGAGAAAAATACGAGTCCAAAAATTAAAAAAGACAATAAATTAAATAAAGGGTTAAAATGACTTCTTCTTCTTCTTATAAAGTTGTAGGGCTAAAAAAATATTATGCCTTTTAAAAAATAAGGTAAACTGTCACGTAATCATTCTAAATAGGGCTCATTCTTATTTTGATCATTTAAAAATTGTGTTAATCTGATTATCATCCTTAAAGAAATTGATCAAATTTGTCACTCAATTATTTTCTCTCAAATGGAATACTAAAAGTGCATTTTCACATATTCTTTTCATGTTTTCCCCAAAATAATTAATTTTTATTATAAACTAAGAGATTTATAGAATAAACAAGAGAGAAGAATAGAAAATTGAAAGGATGGTTCAACTTTCACTTTGGGTTCAAAAAGCATGTACTTGCCCTTTATTTCCATGGCCTCAATCATCATATATTACAAAAAGAGAATTAAAGCACCTTATAAATTCTTTAGGGGTTACAAGAGTTATAAGAGAATTAATTTGAAGGGGGGTTGAGAGTTATATGGCAATCCATTTATCAATGGATTTACAACACTCTCCCTTGGATGTCTATTAATGAAAATATGTCTCATTAAGACCTTATTAGGAAAAACCTTATAGGATATATAAAAACCTAATGAAGAAAAAAGAGCAAACAATCTCCTATTACAAATTGTCTCATTAAAAACCTTTACTAGAAAAACCAGTGGGACAAAACATCGATTAAAGGAAAAGAGTATAGCGTGTGTAACACCCCTTCCCGATCAAACCGTCAATCATGATATCTGGATCTCACATTCGTTACTGAAACAACTACGATCACTCCAAATAATACAATCTCAAAGCCCAATTTCAGGCATATAGATGTGATGGGCTTACACTACCTCAAGTCCCCAAAACAAGGTCAAATGTCAACCAAATTAAACCAAAATTCGACCAAATCCAGTATGTGAGGATGAATCTTTTCGAGAAAATGAGGAATAATACATGCATGGAATGAGTGAATGTATTAAAGTCAAAATATTAGTCAACTTGCAACAAGTTTTTTGATGGGATCCAAGCATTTCTAGATTAAGATGTCTTCATAGCTTTCGAAGATCTATCTCTTAATTTCGAAATGCACTTTAAATCACTCGACTTCTACTTTAGAAACTCAATTTATGATCGTCTTAGTGAAAACTACACGAGTAGAATTTTTGGACAGGATTATCATAAAAATTACGAGTTTGGGGCTTTTAATTTGAGTTTAAGTCATATTGGATTCGGGTTTTAGGCTTAATTTGTTGTATATGAGTCCAATATTTTATTTATCAACTCTTATTGTTTTATTCTGAATATTTTTATAATTATTAAATATTTTAAGTTATTTAGGAGTTTGATGTCAACAAAAAAGTTTAGTTTAAAACTACTTCTTGGTTAGGTTAATTAGATTTCTAGTATACTTACAATTCAATCAATTCATTATTATTCAACAACTTCTCTTTTGAGTAAATAAATTATCTTTGAGTTTTTTTTTTCCAAAAATTTTTCTTGAGTTTTCTTTTAGGAGAGTTTTAACAATCTTTTTGTGAGGATCATCTTCGAACTTTTTCTTACCAAGTTTTCTTTCTTGGAGGGAGAATTAGAGCCGCTTAAAGGGGGTTATGAATTCTTCTGGTTTCCAAGGCTCCTTAGGATTTTTACATGCCACATTCCGTCTTTTTCATCTATCTTCTTTATTTTCTTTTTTATTGTTCTATTTTTTTTATCTTAATTATTTATTTTAATTGTTTTCTTTAAATTTTTTATCTGACTTGGATTTGTTTGTGTTTCAGGTTGTGTCAGAATTTAAGTTTCTTTCTGAACATTTAGAGCCCTAAGTCAAATCCACGAATTGGACAAACTTATGATCATGTTTCCGCTATCATTTGTATCACCAAATCGATTTACCATTTTTATTCAAGTTGATAAGCTAAAAATACAATTAAAATATTATCCAAACACTTATCCGAGCTTAAAACGAGCTTGCTAGGTGATCAGAGGTCATTTAGAGACCAAAAAGTAAAATTTCAAACTTTCGAGTGCTCATCCCGACTCTAGGGATTCCTCATTGAGACGTCACATATTGACTTAGCTCATCGCTACCTCAAGGCCATGATTCCCACAACAAGGGCCTTGCTAAAAAATGCCACAGGTCGACCCTTTTGGTGTAAAACAACCCTCACCCCGGTAGCACAAGCATCAACATCCACACAAAATTCAACCATAAAATCGGGTAATGCCAACACGAAAGCTGTGCAAACAGCTTGTTTCAATTTTTGGAAGGCTTCATTAGTAGTAACAGTCCACTCCCAAGTCGCTTATTTCTTGAGCTAATCGGTAAGTGGTCGCGCGAGTATGCCATACCCTTGGATAAAACGGCGGTAATACCTCAATAGACCCAAAAAAACTCCTTTGTTCCCTGATGCAAGTGGGGGTTGGCCAGTGAAGATATTGGATACCTACAATCTTTGACTTTTCAAAGATGAATAGTGGCAGAAAGCTGGCACCGAAAGGCACCGAAAGTAGAAAGTAAGATTAGTTGGCATGGGATAATTGCAATTTTGGTCCCTAATTGTATAGGGACATTGCAAGTTGATCCTTAAACCTCAACTATAAATAGGCCTAACCATTTCTTACTTTCTTCATCCCACACTTGCCATTCTCTACTTAAGGCAATTGTTCTCTCTCCCTATTTGTAAACTTTCACTTGTATTTTTGGAGTGAAATATATTTGGTAGTGCCCGAGGACGTAGGCAAAATTTGCTGAACCTCGTTAAAATTCTAGTGTTCTTTATTTTTTGTTCTGCATATTTTGCAAGTGTCATTGTAGTGATTTATTGTGCTATTAAATTACGATAGAGGGATATTCTGGCTAGGAAAGATCTGGTATGTAAGCGATCCTCGTGATCCACCTCTCTTTCCTGGGAATTGAACTTAGTGTGATTTTTCAGTACAATAATTTTACTCTTTCACACGCTTCCGCGCAACAATTGGTACCAGAGCCAGGTTCGTACTTGGGGAATACGACCGTTTACGGTACTATTCACGTATATGGCACTATTCACGTATATAGTACTATTCACGTATATGGCACTATTCACGTATACGGTACTGTTCACGTATACAGTAGTTGGGATTGAGGAGAAAAATGGCAGCAGCATCGTCATCAGCAAGGACTACTGTGACAAATGCAAAATTTGAAGTAGAGAAATTTGACGGTACCAATAATTTTGGTATGTGGCAGTGTGAGATCCTGGATGTCTTATGTCAGCAAGAGCTGGATATAGCCCTTGAAGAAAAACCTGACAAGATGGATGACAAGGAGTGGGCCAAGATCAATAGACAGGCGTGTGGTACAATCCGCCTATGTTTGGCCAAAGAGCAGAAGTACTCCGTCATGAGGGAGACATCAGCGAAGAAGCTGTGGGATACATTGGAAGAAAAGTTTCTAACGAAAAGTCTTGAAAATAGGCTTTATATGAAAAAGAAACTTTTTCGGTTCATGTATGCACCCAGTATGTCGATGAATGACCATGTGAACTCATTCAATAAAATTTTAGCAGACTTGCTAAATTTGGATGAGAAATTTGAAGATGAAGACAAGGCATTATTGTTGTTGAATTCCCTTCTTGATGAATATGATCATCTTACCACCACATTGCTTCATGGGAAGGACACGATCACATTTGATGCAGTCTGTAGTGCGTTGTATAGATCTGAGACTCGAAAGAAAGATAAAAGAGATCACAGAGATACAACCGCAGAAGTCTTAACAGTAAGAGGTCGTTCACACAGCAGCAAATCTGGTAGAAGGGGAAAGTCCAAAGGGAGACCCGTCAAAGATGAATGTGCCTTTTGCAGTGAAAAAGGGCATTGGAAAAAGAATTGTCCTAAGCTACAAAAGGGCAAGGCTATTTCTAATGCATGTGTAGCGGAGCATGATGAGGAGTCAGACTTTAGCTTGGTTGGCATGGCAATGGCATGTCAAACGGATGAGTGGATTTTGGATTCAGGATGTACTTACCATATGTGTCCTAATAAGGACTGGCTTTCTAGTCTTAAAGAGCTAGAAGGTGGAATTGTTCTTATGGGCAATGATAGTGCTTGTAAGACAATGGGAGTGGGTACAGTCCAATTGAAGAATCACGACGGCTCAATCCAAGTCTTGACAGATGTTCGCTACGTACCTAGCTTGAAGAAAAATCTCATCTCATTAGGGGCCCTAGAATCTAAAGGGCTCACAATCACTTTGAGAGATGGATTACTAAAAGTAGTAGCTGGGCAACTTACGGTGATGAAAGGCACAAGAAGAAATAACTTGTATTTTTTAAATGGAAGTACAGTTATTGGATCAACATCAACAGTTTCTACAAAAGATGTAGATTCAGAGGCTACCAGATTATGGCATATACGATTGGGACATGCTGGTGAAAAAGCTTTGCAGACATTGGTGAAGCAAGGCTTATTGAAAGGTGCAAATTCTTGTAAAATGGAATTCTGTGAACATTGTGTTTTGGGCAAGCAGAAGAGGGTAAAATTTGGTCCAGCAATTCACAATACGAAAGGAATTCTGGACTACGTTTACAGTGATGTGTGGGGACCTACCAAAGTAGCTTTTTTGGGAGGTATGCACTATTTTGTTACTTTTGTTGATGATTATTCAAGAAAAGTATGGGTGTATCTAATGAAAAGAAAAAGTGAAGTTTTGGATGCATTTCTGAAATGGAAGAAGATGGTGGAGACTCAGACTGGTCGAAAGGTCAAACGACTTCGATCAGATAATGGTACTGAGTACAAAAACGATCCATTTCTACAAGTATGCCAAGATGAGGGCATTGTGCGACACTTCACTGTTCGGGATACACCACAGCAAAATGGGGTGGCAGAACGAATGAATCGAACTATACTGGAGAAAGTTCGATGTATGTTGTCCAATGCTGGATTGGGCAAAGAATTTTGGGCTGAGGCAGTTACATATGCGTGCCATCTAATTAACCGTTTGCCATCAGCTGCAATAAATGGAAAAACTCCTATGGAGATGTGGACTGGTAAATCTGCTACTGATTATGATTCTTTGCATGTATTTGGTTCCACTGCATATTATCATGTAAAAGAATCTAAGTTAGACCCAAGAGCAAAGAAAGCATTATTCTTGGGTATAACTGATGGAGTAAAAGGATATCGTCTCTGGTGTCCTGATACAAGGAAGATTGTTTTCAGTAGAGATGTAACTTTTGATGAATCAACCATGATGAAGAACGAGGATTCACAAAAGGATGACAAAACCAGTAGTACTTTGCAGCAGGTGGAGTTTGAAAAGGTTAATGATGATCCAGCTAATATTGAAAGAACAAATGATGAAGAAGTTTCGACCCAAGAACTTCTACAGCAACAAGATTCAATTGCATATAGGAGGCCAAGAAGAGAGATTCGTAAGCCTGCTCGCTTTGATGATATGGTGGCCTATGCACTTCCAATTGCAGATGATGATGTTCCTTCCACTTACACAGAAGCAATAAGTAACTCTGATGGTGTAAAGTGGAAGCAAGCTATGAATGAAGAAATGCAGTCTCTTCATAAAAATAGGACTTGGGAGTTGGTGAGACTGCCCAAGGGAAAGAAGGCAATTGGATGCAAATGGGTATATGCAAAGAAGGAAGGATTTCCTGGTAAAAATAAAATTCGATACAAGGCTAGATTGGTAGCAAAGGGTTACGCTCAAAAAGAAGGAATAGACTACAATGAAGTGTTCTCTCCAGTTGTGAAGCATTCGTCTATTCGGATTTTGCTAGCCTTGGTTGCGCAATATGATCTTGAACTAGTTCAGCTTGATGTGAAGACCGCGTTTTTACACGGTGATTTGGAAGAGGAAATCTATATGACTCAGCCAGATGGATTCAAGGTTGCTGGAAAAGAAAATTGGGTTTGCAAACTGACAAAGTCGCTTTATGGATTGAAGCAATCTCCGAGGCAGTGGTACAAGCGATTTGATCAGTTCATGAAAGGGCAAAGGTACACAAGAAGTAAATTTGATCATTGCGTGTATTTTCAGAAGCTACAAGAAGGAACTTTCATATACTTGCTCTTATATGTTGATGATATGCTAATAGCATCTAAGAGCAAAGTTGAGATTGAAAGATTGAAGACTCAACTCAATCTCGAGTTTGAGATGAAAGATCTAGGAGAAGCTAAAAAGATTCTCGGCATGGAAATATGTAGAGATAGAGCTCATGGCAGAGTTAGCTTGTCTCAGAAGCAGTATTTGAAGAAAGTACTACAGCAGTTTGGCATGAACGAGCAGACCAAACCTGTAAGTACCCCGTTGGCTTCTCATTTCAAGCTTTTTGCACAACTATCTCCTTCGACGAATACGGAACGAGAATACATGTTGCAAGTTCCGTATTCTAATGCAGTGGGTAGCTTGATGTATGCAATGGTGTGTACAAGACCCGACATTTCACAGGTAGTTAGTATAGTGAGCAGGTATATGCATAATCTTGGAAAAGAACATTGGCAAGCTGTGAAATGGATTCTACGGTATATTCAGAAGACCGTGGATGTTGGATTACTGTTCAAGCAGGATAATACACTTGGTAAAGGTGTTATTGGGTACGTTGATTCTGACTATGCCGGTGATTTGGACAAGCGAAGATCAACCACCGGTTATGTGTTTACACTTGCTGGAGGACCAATAAGTTGGAAGTCTACACTACAGTCTACAGTTGCATTGTCAACCACAGAAGCCGAATACATGGCTGTAACAGAGGCTGTAAAGGGGGCTATTTGGTTACAAGGTATGGCTAAAACCTTGGGGTTGGTTCAGAAGTATATTAACGTGTATTGTGATAGTCAAAGTGCTATTCATTTAGCAAAGAATCAAGTCTATCATGCACGTACAAAACATATCGACGTACGATTCCATTTTGTGCGGGAAATTATTGAAGAGGGGAAAATTTGTCTTCAGAAGATCAAGACTGCAGATAATCCCGCAGATATGATGACCAAGGTGGTAACAACAACCAAGTTTGAACATTGTTTGAACTTGATCAATATCCTGCAAGTTTAACAGTTGAAGAAGGCACTATCAAGTATTGTTGTCAAAGGTAGAAAGAATTGTGTGAAGATAAGATTATCCTAATCAAATCTTCAAGGTGGAGATTATTGGATACCTACAATCTTTGACTTTTCAAAGATGAATAGTGGCAGAAAGTTGGCACCGAAAGGCACCGAAAGTAGAAAGTAAGATTAGTTGGCATGGGATAATTGCAATTTTGGTCCCTAATTGTATAGGGACATTGCAAGTTGATCCTTAAACCTCAACTATAAATAGGCCTAACCATTTCTTACTTTCTTCATCCCACACTTGCCATTCTCTACTTAAGGCAATTGTTCTCTCTCCCTATTTGTAAACTTTCACTTGTATTTTTGGAGTGAAATATATTTGGTAGTGCTCGAGGACGTAGGCAAAATTTGCTGAACCTCGTTAAAATTCTAGTGTTCTTTATTTTTTGTTCTGCATATTTTGCAAGTGTCATTGTAGTGATTTATTGTGCTATTAAATTACGATAGAGGGATATTCTGGCTAGGAAAGATCTGGTATGTAAGCGATCCTCGTGATCCACCTCTCTTTCCTGGGAATTGAACTTAGTGTGATTTTTCAGTACAATAATTTTACTCTTTCACACGCTTCCGCGCAACAGAAGAACACAGTCAAGTTTTGAAAGATCCATAGCTACTGACCCCTTGGTAATGATATGCCCCAAGTAGTCTACTTCTGACGCTTCAAAACAACATTTTGATTGTTTGGCATATAGCTTGTGTTTCCGTAAGATTTGAAGGGCCTCCCTTAAATAAGATAAATGATCTGTCTAGGATACAAAATATACTAATATATCATAAAAAAAGACAAGTACTGACCTTTTAAAGAGAGGCTTGAACACAAGATTCATAAGAGACTGAAAGCTCGAAGGGGCGTTGGTGAGCTTGAAGGGCATGACAAGAAATTCGTAATGCCCCTCATGTGTTTTGAAAGGTCGTTTTATGAATATCCGGCTCCCACATGAGAATTTGGTGATAACCCGAATGTAGGTCCAATTTAGAGAAGAAACAATCTTGCCCAAGCTCATCCAACAACTCTTCGATAACAGGAATAGGAAAACGGTCTAAATGGGGAACTTTGTTTACTAAAGAACAGTACTTCGGAGACTAAGAGGCCGACAAGATATGGATGGAACCAGGTTGGATACCGCTAAAGGAACACAGTTGATCATGGTGTATAAACTGCATGGTTAAGGACAATAAGTTCCATACAATGGAGCCTAATGAATGTAGCCATGCCTGCCCAAAATAAGGTCTCAACCCTTCAAAGGTAAGACCAAAAAGTCAGTAAAAAATTTGCTACCTTGGGCACTCCAATTGATGCTTCGATATAGTCCCTGAGTCGCTAACCCTTTTTCCATTTGCTACAGTAACCTTAAGCTTGGCAGTAAGGTTGACGTGTAAATTGGCTTTCCATACCATTTGTGTCCACAAAATTGTGGGTGTTGCCAAATTAAACCAAAATTATAGCCCAAACCCCATTAACCTGAGTTAAAACCTCATAGTATCATGTCCTTACGAGCCTTGCATGGCATGCAAATATAGCACTAGTGTCGAAAGGGAATCCCCCTCTGTCTCTGGTTGTTCCAGTGATTCTTGGCAATCCTCGAGTACTTCCCCATCAACATCGTTCAAAGGTTCCAACACTAGCTGATATAGCTGGGACTTATTGCATTTATGGCCTTTGACATATTTAGCCCCACACTAAAAACAAAGTCCATTCCTTCTTCTATCCTTGATTTCGGCTTGTGATAGTGTTTTGGTAGGCGTCTTTTTGCTAATAGGATTCGGGTGGTTCTATGATGCTATAATGGTGATGGGTGTTGGCTAGGGTTTGGTTGGAAGTAAATGGGAAGGTCGAGGGTGTCCACCATCGCTTAAGGTAAGTGGTTTTCTCCCTATGTTGGTCAATATTATCTCCACCTGCCTTGCTAGCAGATACCCCTCTACGAAATCTTTTGGCTTGAACAAACTTAAGTATTGCCCGATGTCTTCCTTCAGGTTACTTACAAATATACTTAGTGCATAGGGCTCGAGTAAGTGTAACTGGCTAGCTTACAAACTCGTCGTGGTAGTGGTCGACTATGGATACCTACCGAAAAGAAACTAAGTCCGCCATAGGGTTTTAGAAGGATGTGGAGCCAAACCTGTCTTTCAAGCTTTTTGCATAACTCTCCCAATTTAAGAGATGGAAACCACATTGCCTTTGGGTATAAAAATGGTGCCAATCAAGTGCCTTTCCTTCTAGATGTAACATCATGGTGCGAACCTTTGCCCCCTCTATTACCCCTTCCGCCTCAAAATATTGTTCGAGTTTGGACCACCACCCTTGACAGTCCGTGCCATCGATCTTTGGGTAGTCAAGATTGTGAGAGTGAAACTGATGGTCAACGTAATCTCCACGTACATTTGAGTGCAAGCTGTCGAGTGTCGTAGTCGGTGTCACCACTTGAGCTACCCTTGGTGGATTGCCCAAAACCCCCTTACCCTTATCCTGTGATGAGCTCAATACCGGAGCAGAAGGGAGTTGCCTCAGGTATTACTCGAGCAATCCTTGCATCTTGGATTTAAACTCTTCTTGTACCCCTTCTCGAAGCTCCTTAATCTTACTATCAAACTTGGCATCCAACCCTTGTATCTCAGCTTGGAGTCGTGCTTACAGCTGAGCAAATTCTTGTTGTGGTTGCCCGACGTCCCTCTACAATTTGGTGGTGGTTCTGTCGTCGGCCATGGAGGAACGATTGCTCTGATACCTTTCATACGGACGTTACAGAAAAGATAAGAAATGGGAGAGGAACAGGAGAGAAACAGAAATTGAAAGAGAGAATAGGAAGAGAGACATGTGGTTTAATAACCAAGAATAACTTGCCTTTTTTTGTGCACTGTTACTGCATGTACATAAGCAGATACCCTAGTAGCCTTAGCTATTGCAATAGCTGTCATGGCTGCTCATAGTATGTAAAATAAAAACAAGGCAAAACGCCTCGTATCACTAAAGTCAGAACTCACTGTTTTGATCCATGCAAAAACAACGTGAAAAGGAAATAAAACAAGTAAAACAGACTGAAACTTGTATTCCATATCAATAGGAAAATAAAAAACCATATCTTGGTACCACTATCAAGAGTATTTGTTTTACATAGCCTTGAATATAGATCTCATTTACCCAAAATTTCAGGCACAGAAGTTAAAATTTTATCAATTAGGACTTAATAATTAGATGGAAATTTGGATTCCAAACAAAACCAGTCGGAGAAGCACTTCTAAATGCTCTGTTCAACTTCGCCAATTTACATGTCTTTGAAGGATCCAAATACACAATAATTGATGTCTCACGGCTTTTTGGTAAATCTCTCATAGAGGGTGATGATGATGACAACGAAAAAACAGATAATAAACCAACTTGGTTGGTGAACAAAGCAGAGAAATTGACACCCGTCAAGAAAATAAAAAGAGAACTAGAAAGTTCTGAGGCAAACTATTGATTTACAAATCATAAAATAGGGAAGTAAATAAATAAACCCAAGATGGAAGAAAAGAAAGAGAGCTGGAAAAATAGAGATGGATGTGTGCTTTATTTTTTAGGATTTATTATTATTATTATTCTCTGTTTTGTCTGTTATATCTATTGATAAAAAAGGACAACAATAGACCATGAAAGACTTAAATCTACTGAGGAAAGGAACGTTGTTGGGTTTATTATCACTAAATTTAGTAGTATCAATTCAATAATAAATTTCTTTCAAAGATGGTGTTGACTTTTTATACCAATCCAAGAAAGTACTATAACCATAAGGGAGAAGAAAAGTGGGATTGTTATTTTCTTTCAAGGTTAGTGAAGCAAAACAAAAAAAGAAAATGAGGCTTTTTCTTGGAAAACTATCATCTGAATAAGAAATAAAGCAAACCCAAATTAGATAATATGGTGTAAGTTAAATGGGGACATCGACAATGACAATAAGTTTTTGACAAAGCTTAAATTTGACCAACTAATCAATTTCTTTTAAGTGTGGTGATTAAATTAACATAATTTTTTAAGTATTCAAAATAAAAATAACACTTATTTAATCTTTCAAAATTTAATAATAATGCACAATAATAAAATGGTTAAAATCATATTACATTATGATTTTTCTAAATGATAAACAATCAAGATTTATTGTTATAATAACTTCAACAAATATTTATCATCTGTTTGGAGTAGTTTAGAGTAATGGTTAAAGCTTTTGATGATTGAATGACACGAGTTTAAACATTGTTATATTTTCTCCCTCCACATAATAATGATAAAAGAAAAATTATCATCATATGAACTTTGATTTTGTACAATTTTATACATGAAATTTTGATTTGATCCAATTCTTATAAATTATTAACACAATCATTAATGTAACATCGTTTTATGCTTATATATTACATACATACATAATTATATTTATCTAATATAAAAATAAATTGATATATTTATTTCTTTAAAGGTGTATAATTAAATCAAAATTAAAATTTTAAGTATAAATTTAAACCACAATTAGAGTTTTATGTATATAATTGAACCAATTGAGTTTCATATAAAATTTTAAAATTTATCCTTTTTTATGTAAAATATATACGCAATGAGACTCAAACCCAAAAAATTATAATCTTAATTATCTTTCTATTACCATTTCAATTAAAATCTATATTTATTAGATAATTTTTTAACTAAGGTAAAGGAGAAGGGAAGGCAAAAGGGTAGAAATAAGAATGATATACAAGCCTTGGGTGCGGGAGAGAGAGGCCGCCAAGTAGGAAAAGGGAAAACCTAGGTTTGGGCTTTTGACAAAAAAAAAGTAAATATTTACATAAGAATTAGATGCTAATATTAACAAATATGCTATAAATTATTCAAATTAAATATTGATGATACTCGAACTCAATTATTGGAACCATCATCTCGATAATGATCAAACTGAATTCATTTTTCTTTTCAAATCTAACAAGAGCTAACTTATTCCTTCCTTCAGTCACAGTCACAAACCCTGACCATGAACTGTAAAAACCGACATGAGAAGTATAATAAAAAATCTTTACTCTCCGCTAAACTAATACACAAACCATTTGCACATATACAGCGCATCACCAATGACGGAAAACTTGGCCTGAAATTGGTTACATCCTAAGCTGACAGAAAGATACATAAAACTCACTTCCACAAGCAAGCAATAATTTAAAGGAGCTCGTCAATAATTGGCACAATGAATCAAATGGCAAACTTATAATCCTATGCACATCCCACAGGCATAAATACTGCAAAAATGCAGAATCCATATGCTATGATTTTTTTTTTTCAAATAGAACACAAATATATATTAATAAGAAACACAGGGTCAAAATCATTACATTTCAAATAGCTCCATTTGATCAATCAATCTTGAACACTGAAAAAATCCTTTTTCTAACCTAACTTCATTCGGTTCTGATTTCTGTTCCTGATGGTAAGAAAAAAAACCCATGAAGAAAGACTACAAAGGCTTCTTCAGGTCGAGGTTACCTTTTTTTCTCCTCTTTCTCATTTTTTGCGGCATTTCTTCTTCTTTTTTTACATGTACGCAAATCATCAAGCATTCTAACATTGATCCAGCCTCCAAAGCAGTCACTAATCTCACAATCTGCGCATCATACCCTTTGGCTAAAATACATATTCATAAAATATCTTGAAGGATTGAAGCCACTTAAAATCACTGCACATCAAAGGACGAAGTTTAGTTTCAGCTTAGCTATGATTCCCATGCAAAAACAAAACTAGATATAAAGTCGAAAACTTACAGATAGGGGATAGAACAATTATGACACCAATTGGGTAGAGGAAAAAGGTTGTTCTCTCCAAAAAGGGAAGTACTGCAGCATAATTGATATGTCAGTTAGCAAAGGTAATAGTTAGCCACATCTTCAAGAAGTTACATAACCCCCTAAATATAATGATAGGCCAGTCACCAGACACATAAATGAAAAAGTGCAAGCAAATAAGCTTACCGTCATAACCTAAAAAGTTAAGGTAGTGATAGTAAGAAGCTGCCACCATGAACAGCAGATTGGACAGAAGTTCAGGTATAAAACCATGGGCTACCAGAAGCGGTGACACAAAATAATGTATTACTGCCAAAAACAATAATGTTAGTCACGTCTAGATCCCTTTCTATTACTGAAATTATAAACGAAGTGTCAAACAGACATTAACCATAAAATTACCGTAAAGCATTACAAACATCGGGAAGAAAGAATTGCAGTGCACATCAAATGCATACAGCCTTCGAAAACAAAGGAAAACCACAGTCAGCACCACACAACTATTTTACATGCTAATTTTCATACGCTACTATACAGCTGGCTGAAAAAGTAAAGCATTGATGATCCAGATCTGTCAATTAACAATTAAGCCAGTATAAACAGCTCACACAGAGAGATTAAATTTCTTGAAAGATAGAAAGAAGTCTTCGGACTTGCCATTCAACCCGTTGTTCAACAACATGACTATTTGGAGCCTCTTCCCGAAGGTAAGCATTTGTCAAGAACCTGCATGGAGTCAGGGAATGCAATTCAGCATAAAGAAAGTGCAATTGTGCCTGCTATACTACTGTGAATATACTAAAAGATACACCTGCAGCTTTTATCTTGTTCAAGTTAATAATAAAGCTATAGAAACAACTCAGCACAGTACTCCAGTTCTTTCAACCAGTTCAGGATGTTCAACTACTATAGCATAAATATTTATTTGCACAAAGATGGTAGTGTTAGGGAACCTTGTATCTGCTTAGTTACAACAGGTGCCTAAAGTTTTGCTATTTTTGCATCTTTACATTTGTACCAGAAGCTTCAGCATCTCATATACATTCTTACTGTTGCATTGGAGTTCTTGAAAAGATTTCTGATTGGACTAACGATATGCAACAAGCTTAAAATATAAAGACTATAGCCACCATATCAAGTTAAATCAATTTAGAATTTCAGCTACCAATTCATTAGGATTATCTCAAGTAGTCAGAGTAATTCTGAGTAAAATGTAATGGCAAGCTTGATCTCCATCCTCTGGTAAGAATAATGTCTTCTAGACAATAAACCACTACAGCCTATTGGACAACCGTAACTATACCCTGTTATAAAAACAGTGAGACAATTATAGCATTCTTCTCCAGCCTCAGACCTATTTAAAAGAATCAAAACACACAGAACAGATATATGTCTATTTAGGTCGAGTTTTCAAAAAGAATGAGAGGCATTAGCTAACTTACGCAGCTTCTCAATTTATGTATATATTATCAGCATATATGCTACACATCAATTCTGAGCTAACAGTAAGATACAGTTTTTAAGAGATACTAACTCCAGTTCAGATACTGAACTCTTACCAACAACATGTAGCCAGAAATACTCCAGTAAGTAAAAAATGGAAAAGCAATACTGAAATAACTACAAAAACAGCATGTGCAGCACTGTGATCATACCTGCATTAGATAGAAGACAACAAAATATTACAATGGCTGGGTCAGCAAAATATCAAGCAGCTCAGAGGAAAAGGCAAAAGTATAAGTAAGAGAACTCCATTAACATTCTTATAAAAGAATCCAAATATGTTAGAACATCACTGGGGCCATGATCTTAACATACTTGGAAAACTTAGCACTCTCATGATGCAGCCCTAATCATGATGCTTATGACTAGAAAAAACCCAAGACTTACTAGTGCTACATAAGAGAACTTGCAACAAAGATACCACATAAACTATAAACACCATAAGCATGCCAATCTGAGATCAGTAAAATTTGAATCTAAGGCCAACTCAAATCCAGCGAATGCCCCCACCAATCTAAAGGCAAGGACCACTTTTAAAGTTTCACTGCTTAGTAATCTATTTTCTTTATATGCAGCAGCGTTT
Source organism: Gossypium hirsutum (assembly GCF_007990345.1). NCBI lineage: Eukaryota > Viridiplantae > Streptophyta > Magnoliopsida > Malvales > Malvaceae > Gossypium > Gossypium hirsutum. The sequence goes on from NC_053448.1 coordinate 2,895,085, forward strand.
GAAAAGGAAAAAAGGAACTTACGCAGCACAATAAGCTATTGTTGCAACTGCCAAAAGAAGGCTACAGATTACAACAAAAGCAGGGTCGTCACGTGCCCACTGGTTCTTGGTTTCTGAACCAAAAAGACAAATAAACAAATTTTATATTTCATTAGATGTTGAAAGAACTTAATTACATCAGACATTTAGCGTGTTAGTGAAACATGAAACTTAAAAACCAAAAGGAAAACGGAGAAAACTAGTTTTACCCATTAATTCTAAAGCTAAATGAATTACCTAGTACTATAACTCTTAGTGGCTTGTGTGTGCTTCCAATATGTCGCTAGTTTCTTCTATATGGGGTGGGGAGATGAAAAGGCACAGAAAAGTCACCTAAGGGCTGAAAGCATATCCTAATTACACTCAGTAAACCACTTGATAGAGTACAACCCAGTTGAATATGTAGAATGCAATTTATTGTGGCACATACAACCGTATAGGCCAAACGATGGTGGCACTTATCATAAAAAGTACAATGTGGAAAATGATTTACACAATTGAGAGGTAATTATCAATAGCATAGGCGCTAACAGCTAGATAGTGTGCAAGTCACTTGAAACACAACTAATTTGCAGTCACTTATATCTAGGAACAAAAGTAGCATGCCATGATTAAAAACATTGTAGCTAGAACTTAAGTAGCTAACATAAACATATTTTTAAGAAAAGTAAATTAAACAGAAACGAACTTACGTTTGTGATATTTTGTGTGCTGATAGCTGCATCCGCCATAGTAATTCATATGCACAATAGAACTAAAATAATTAGAAAAGCATATTTCAACACTCAAAAGACTTTCCTTCCTGCAAATAACCCGTCATTCCCAAATAAAAGCCCCTCCCCCCCCCAAAAAAAAAAAAAAAACCAACCCTCAATAGGCACAGACAAGCAATAACAAGTTTCCCATACCGGATACAACAGGCAGCCTTCTGTCAAAATCCTGTAACCTCTACCCAGACCAAAAACATAATCAACATTCAATAATACTAATTTCTGGACCAAAAACTAATAGATGGTAAACACTCAAAAGTCTTCTATGATAGAGTGAATTACTAGCTCAAATTTCATTTCAAGACTCCGGAAATGTATCTAATGGAGACAATGAGAATTGAAAATCAGTCAGCAGAAAATGGAGTGTCAGCAACATAGGTACATTTCATCTACTCCTGGAATTATATGGATTTAGCACTCAGTAACTAGTTGATGATAATATGGGATGATAGAAATCAAGTAGAATGATGGTAAGGGGTCGATACTTACACAACCTTTGGTGCAGTACATAGGTGAAGCATTTGCCAGAAAGTATATTCAATATCCATTTGTTGCCACTACACAAACCAACAAAGGAAAGAGGAGCACTATGAGATGAAGCAGCCATATACAGCAATGATGATGATGAGGAAATGTGTAATAGCACAATTCATTCTACAAGTTAATTGCATATATTGTTCAATTGCAATTCAACATCTATGACTGATACATTTTAGCATAATACTTCAAATATAAAAAAGAGAAAATTCCCACACGCAGCTATAACAGAGGCCTACATCCAAATCTAAGTTAAATAAATAACAAACATATAAGAAAAAGACAAGTAAGAAAATACATTAGACACAAAATTACTTGGGAGGATTAAACCATTCAAAACTTAGCAAAACAATGCAATATTGCTCAAATCAGCAAAGACATACATCAAAGTCAAATTACTAATTTTATTATAAGATTACCCCTGAATGGTAGGGATTCAATTTAAAATGGTCCAGGTTATTGTTAACTTGGCATATTTCCAGGATGAAATTCGTGAATCACATAAGGATCCAAAGTCTGATTACGCCAAAACCACCTAACTCTCTCATCACTACTTCTCCCACATTGAAATTAGAATTTACTTCTAGATTGGATTTCACACTAATGACTTCTCTTTTATAACATCCCAACCTTTTTAATCTACTTTCTAACGCCAGATATTACCCGCCACTAAGTCCTAAGACTGGAATTAATTACAATAATGAATAAAAATTAGAATGTAAAATCTGTAAATTTCATTCAATCAAGAACTTGAGCAAAGATGCAACGTGAAGTGAGGAAAAAAAAGGACAAAGGAAGCAACACCGACAAGTCTTATTCCTAATTGCAACAAGATTCGAACTCCGGGATAGAAATTAGATGAAATGGAAGATCAGATCCAGAGAGAGGGAAAGAGAATGGACCTTGACAATTCGACGTAGGTACTGGGGGAACATGGAGTTAGGTCGAGATGTGGAGGGCGTGGAACGCGTTTTGCTCACCGTTGGTAACATCTTCCCTTTTCTCTGACTTTGAGTTAGTTCGATTTGGCTGTTTGATCCGAGATCTGTAGGGATCTCTTCCTTGTTTTCTTTTTACACCTCTTAGTTTGTGTCTACGGATGGAAGCGTAAAAATGACGACGACTCTGTTTTTCTCTCCGTCCCAGGCTCGCTGTCACTCTGACTAGGCACCTGCCTTCCTCAAATGCCGATTCATTTAAACTCTTTCTCATAAATGGGCTGCAAAATTGGGCTGACCTGACAGAACCAAAACCAAGATTTGACCAGAGTTACATTACATAATCGGGCTAGAGATAACTCAATAAACAACAGGCCCGATGAGCCCATCTTAAGGGAGAGGCTTAAAGCCCATTTTAATGAGGACCTTCCTTCGTTTTTGTTTCTCCCTCTCCTTCTCCCTTTTTTCTCCTTTCTCCCTGATATCAAATTGCAGAAGAAACGAAATTCAGCAATCGCCCGCCCCATGGGAGATTCCAGCCTTGCACTTGGTACATCAGTTCATAAAGCGCTTGGTGGCGGCTCAGGTTTCCTTCTCTTTCTATATATTCCCAGCAGCCTCTTCATTTCATTTCTCAATAGATCTGTTTCGCTTCCACGATCATTTCTATAATTGGGTGTTCTCGAGGATTTTTTATTTTCCGAATACTAACTAATATTCCGTAGTCTAATTATATTATTCAGCAACATGTCATCTGGTTTACATGATTCTGATTTATTTTGGGATTGTTAATTGTTTTATTTTTTTATTTTTGAGGTCTGGGTTTAATTTTGTTCATGTATTTCCGGTAGTTGCTGATGTGCTATTGTGGAGAAAATGGCGTGGCGGAGCTGTGATGCTAGTCTCGGCAACGACGATGTGGTACTTATTCGAAGTAGCCGGTTATAATTTCTTAACTTTCGTGGCCAACGTGTTATTGCTCCTTATTGTTATTCTCTTCTTGTGGGCCAAATCTGCTTCACTTCTCAACAGGTTTTTCCATTGCTAAACTCTTTAATCTCTCCTTTACTAACTGCTTATCCTATTGCATGCTTTGATGGAAAATACTCGTACCCAGAAAAAAGACAGTTGTTTCCTTCTTTTTTTATGAGAACAATGCATTATGATTTCTTAGAAGAAAATGGAAGTGATTCTGCTTTCATATGCAGGCCTTTGCCGCCAATTCCTAATATGGAAATTTCTGAGAGAACGATTGGGATTGTCGCGGATGAGTTACAAATATGGCTTAATTGTGTATTGTCAATTGCACATGACATTACCATCGGCAGAAATTTGAAAGTTTTTCTTAAGGTTAAGCTTTTCCTTTATATAATATCATTTAATTGATATAAAACCTTAAAATGCCCTTGACTAGCAAAGTTTTTAATGTCTGTTGATCAGGTTGCCCTTAGCTTGTGGTTTGTATCATTCATTGGTAGCCTCTTCAACTTCCTCACTCTGGTCTATATTGGTAAGTTATGTGACCCTGTTCGGTCTTATAACTGTGATGATTCCATTGACTTTATTCATTTATGCTTATTTGTTTGGATGTGTTCCACAGGAGTTATTCTTATTTTATCAGTCCCTTTGGTATATGAAAAGTACCAGCCTCACATTGATGAGAAGCTTTCTGTAGCGCACAGAGTCTTTCAAGAGCAGTGCAGGAAACTTGATGAAACGGTCTTAAGTAAGCTTCCATTGCCCTCAAACAAGGAAAAGAAGATGCAGTAGGTAAGTTTGGTATATTCTCTGTGCCTATGCTTGCTTGACTCTAGTCGAAATAACTAAGAAGCTAGCTCCTTTTACATTGTTTCTATTGCATTAATTTAGATTATGCAACTGTTTTATTATTCTCTGTTGAAAGTGACACTGATTTGTTCATACCACATTGCAATTATAATTCCAGTAACATCTTGTGATTGTAACCAATGTACCTGCCTGGAAAAGTTATGTAATGCCAAATCATAGAATTAAAATATTAAGGATTTAAGAGCCCCACATTTCATCCCTCAAGCATGGCTTACTGTCTAAATTCGTTTCTTTTGGGAAGATGTTGCTCTGTTAATTGTGATTGCTCATGATATGCCTGGAGTTCATCCTTTTTGGCTATTTAATTGCTAATTTTTGCATAGTGCATGATCTTAATATCAATAGTTCTCTACATGTGATTTCAATTCTGCTTTTTTTCTGTGAAGCCCTATTTTTAAAATGCATTTATTTTACTAGTGTATAAAACAGTCTCTAATGCCTAATTGAATGTTTTGGATTTAGGGAATAAAATATGAGCAAGGAATAAACTTAGGCTTTGGTATAATAGGTCATTATCCAAATATCACAAGACATATGTCTTTCACAAACTAGAAGTTCTTAGGTGTCAAATCTATTACTCTTGTCTTCTAAATTTTCCTTGTTATTGATGTTATTTGGGATGTGATCCCTATATGATAAAACTTTAATGTCACCTTGAGCAAACCTATAGCCTAGATGTCAGTTTACACATTTGGAAAACCTATTCAAGAGAGGTTTCATGAAAATATGACTTAATAATATAAAAATGTAGATTAGATGCCTCTTACAGGTCCTGTTTGAAGGCCACATGAGTTGAGGTTACAAAATTAATGCGACGAATAACATGTAACTCATAAATGATAAGTTTTGAATGGTCGTTTCCATCCAACATACGTTGCTTTTGTAGTCCTACAAAATTAATGCAACAAATAACATATAACTCGTAAATGATAAGTTCTGAATGGTCTTTTCCATCCAACATATGTTGCTTTTGTAATCCAGGTACCAAGTGAGAATCCCGTATTCTCATTGTCTCAAATTGAATAGTTAGCAACAAGTCATCTAGAGGGGTGTGATGTCCAGATCGATTGTCTTGTTTGAACTCACTTGTCGGCTCCACTTGCATCTCTCTTTGTTTATCAATCTCTCCCTCTCTCCCTCTCTCTCTCACTTACTTTATGCAGGGAATTCAGGTGGTTTAGTGAGACAAGAGGCATAGAATTGGGTTTTGAAGATGTGAAGCATTTGATTTCTTTTTGCTCGATGCCATCGATATTCCTTATACTAGTTGAGTTTCTTTAGGAGCTGCTGGACTAACCTTGATAACTTATATTGTTGGGAGAAGATTCAACTTTTCTTTTTTTCCTTTCTTTTTCCCACTTATGGGAACCCTATATTCTTGATTTTTAAGTCTTGGCCTGCAGCTTATACGTTTGTGGTTATATTTTTTTGTTTTTTTCATATTCATTTGTGGATTGGGGAAAGATATCCTCCAGGGGCGGAGGAAGCTTGTTTGCGGCAATGAAATCCAAGCTTATACATTTCTCTTATGGTGGTTGTTTTCTATATGTATACACGGATGTATGCAGATATATATAGGAATTTGAGACATATGATAGGGGGCGGGGGTGGAGTGGCTATTTAAAGCTAGATTTTTAACTAAGCACTGGAATTCTAATCGTTTATCATCTATTACTATAATCCTGGTTTACGGTTTAATCCAATGTATGTCTTGAAGAATGGGTTGCAGTGAACCGTGAGAGTTAGTTTGGCAATGCTTTTCAAAAGTGTTGTGGAAAAGTTTGGTTTAAAATTTGATTATTTAGCATTGTTGTCAAAAATTGCTTTTGAGAAATAAAATGTCTATTTTAGATATGTTATTATTAAGTAATAAATATGTATTTAAATAATATTTAAATTAGTTAATATTATTATATTTTAATAAGAATATAAAAAAATTATTATAACTTGTTAATATTTTAATATATGAAATATAAATTTTAAATATTTTTTAGCAATAAATATTAATTATTTATAAATTTTAATTAGAATATATAAATTATATTTTAAATATTTAAATATAACCATTAAATATTTGTAATTAGTATATTTAAAAATATTTTTTATTTTTAATTAATGATTTTAATACATTTGTAATTAAGCACCAAGAAAAAAAAAGTATTATGTTATTAGAGGGTTGAAAAAGTAATTAAGCATCAAAAGAACTTTTAGGAGAGAAAAAATTAAAAATTTTAGCTTCTCTTTTTAGAAATATTTTTATCCTAAACCCTAAATCTTAAAGTATTTTTGAAAGGCTAAAAATTTCAGTCAAAATAGTTAGCACAATTTTTCTTTCAAAAGTGTTTTTAGAGCCAAAATTATTTTTTTTAAAGCACTACTAAATATGCCTTGAATCTTAATATTGTCATGTTTAGGTTTGTCATTGGCGGTGCCTTCCAAACAAATTTGTCCAGACTCTATATTCAGCTGCGGCTTCCATCACTATAAAAGCAGTTTAGCTTAATATTGTCATGTTTTCGCACCTCTTGGTCAATGAAAGTAATATAAAATCAGTAGCACAAGAACCCCTTCGTTTTGGGGCAGATGTGAATGTTTGGGTTCTTATTGAAAGAATGCCAAACTAGGCTTGCATTTTTAACATGAGCGAATCATTGTCTTTAGCAATTATCCACCTTCTGATTGGACTTGGCGTCACTCCCTGTAAGAGTGTCATATTTCATTGAATCCAGATGCACTACACAACACAAGCAATATTTCATGTAAGCCATAGACCATTCTAGATGCCTGCTTGCTCTTAATTATCCTCAACCTTATCCACTCATGGATATCATTTTCTTCCACTTTATCCCTTCTAATTTTCAGGTCCCATGCAAATCCCACCGTACCTGCATAGCTTACATGCTCCCAATTAATAACCTATGTCCTTTAATAATTTAAGCCAAATGATTCCTAGGTGTAATAACTCATTGTATACATTGTTGTTTGAATTAGATCGGATTGGTTGAATTGGAAATTGATAGAGGTATCAGTCAGAGATTAACTTTGAACTAATTAGACCAGGAACCGGTGGTTGAATTGATTTTTTTTAATTTTTTAATAATTTTTAATTGGACTAATTAGATCAATCAAACTGAACCAATGACCTAATTGGTTCCACTATCGATTTGATTTAAAAAATATTAAAATTATTTCAAGATACAAATTATCTAAATTGGTATAAAGCTACAAATCCTTAATTATACCTTCTTATAAGTTATAATCTAACATTAGTAGTTAATATATAGCTTAACTACATGATTTTATCATTAAGATCAACTCCTGTATCTTTTTAATAATAATTATTAAATAATTATTAATAAAATAATTAATTCAATTATTAATCTAAATCAGAATTTACTCTATTTTTTAACCAATTAAATCTCTAACCACTATAAACAAATTGGCTTCATGTAACTATTCTGAACGACATAATTGAATGCAAGATAAAAAAAAAAGATAGAAAGGGAACGAAAATTTCTTAATGGAAATGAACAGCAAATGATGCTCAACTTTTGTTGAAATCTGCAAACCTTGATAAGCATCCACAACAACAACAGAAAATCCTTCGACATTGATTATAAAGGTAAAAATAACTGAAATTAAAATCAAGGTTTAAGTGTTGGGAGGAATTCTTTTAAAAATATTTTAATTTTTTTTCCCAAAACAACACACTAATTGAGTCTTTAAAAATTAGATTTTTTATCAATTAAGTTATTTCACCAAAAATTTTCCATAATTGATTGTTACTTGGTTGACATGGTTGTTAACAAAGTCATTAAGCCGACCATCATGATGTCTTGGTCCACATTTTTGAGTTTTGGATTTATATTTATATAAAGTTATCATGATGGGGTGTCGTGTCGTTATTCACCCATGGTGCGCACTGAAAGTGCATTAAATATTCGCCTTTTGATTAATGAGATTTTAGTTGTGTTAACAATTAAGCTCATATCTTTAAAGTGTGTAATTTTTTATTTTATTTTTAAAAAATAAATTACTTCAATAATTCTACTAATATATTATTTTTATTATATAAATTTGATTTATTTTTCAACTAAATTAATATATGTTTAACTCATAACACTAACTCAATTAAGTACTCAACCAATTAAGTATCGAGGAAAAAAAAAGACAAAACAATATTTTTCATGAACTATCATATAAATTATAATCTGACGTAGAAAACAAATAGATTATGAAATAAAAGGACCAACAATATAATATAAGACAAAAAAACCCAATTTAAGCCAAGTAAGTGTAGAATTTAAAGGCAGATTTACTTGCAAGTATGAAATGTGGGAATGGATAAAAAAAACAATAATTAGAAGTGAATATTATAGAATAAAATAAAGTGTCTCAAACTGTGGGTTCGTCATCTTCGCAATTAGACGGTGCTTTATGTTATACGTGGTTGGGGTGTTGAACCCTAGTCGGCCATCCAAACCTAACAAAGTGATAATAGGTTTAAGTATCCAAAACTCAATCAAACATTCACCACAGCCTAGTGGTGGTCTTACTCATTGGAGAGAGAGGATCAAATATTATTAATGCAATAAATCATAAAAGGCAACATGGTGTAGCATGTGAAATGAGAGAGCGACAAAAGAAGGAAAAAGATGGCAAAAGAAACAAGAGTTTCAGGTTTTTTAACGTACACTCTGTCGGGGCATTCCCTGTAATTTCTTTGACAAAGTGAAAAAATATATTTATAAAAAGGAGCGCCAGACAGACAGACAAACAGGTGGGTTAACTAAGTTGGACTATGACTTTCACACTACATGCTGTACTGATAGTATTTCCTGTTGGCATTCACAAACACGCCCCCAAATAACACATTGGGATAATTTCCCGTGCTTATTAAAATGTGATTGAGCTATTTTATCAAATTAACCTAAAAGAATTTAATATTTATAAAAATAATTCAAGTTTAAAAATAATCACTAAAATAACTTAAAATAAACAGTAAAAAAGGATTTTGGTCTTTCAATGGCCGGCATCACCTAGTATTTTGAACCCATGATTGCCTGATGATTGTGTCAGATTTTAAAAAAATTAAATTTTTTTAGTTATGGCCTGTCAATGACTGGCACCAGTGTGTTTTTTTTAATCGTATCATACTGGTATACAAAAATTGAAAAAAAAATTGGGTGTTGGCCTATCAATGACCAGTACCAGTATACGAAAAAAAAATTTAGGTGTTGCCTTGTCAATGGCCGGAACCAGTATACGAAAAAAAATTTTGGGTGCTAGCTTGTCAATGGCTGGCACCACCAGTACGAAACAAAAAAATTGGGTGCTGGACTATCAATGGCCTGCACCAGCAGTACAAAAAAAAAATTTTGTGTGCTGGCCTATCAATGGCCGGCACCACCAGTACGAAAAAAAAATTTGGGTGCTGGCCTGTCAATGGTCGGCACCAGCAGTACAAAAAAAATGTTGGGGTGCTGGCTTGTCAATGGTCGGCACCAACAATACGGAAAAAAAATTTTGGGTGCTGGCCTGTCAATGGTCGGCACCAGTATACAAAAAAAAATTTGGGTGCTGACCTGTTAATGGTCTGCACCAGTATACGAAAAAAAAATTTGAGTGCCAGCCTGTCAATGGACGACACCAGTAGTACGAAAAAAGAAATTTAGGTGCTGGCCTGTCAATGGCCGGCACTAGTAGATGAAAAAAAACTGGGTGCTGGCCTGTTAATCGTCAGCACTAGCGTATAAAAAAAAATTTTGGTGCTGGCAATTTATCAAATATATATAGGTATTTTATCTTCTATTTTGTTTGGTTTGAAAAAAAAATTCTTTATTTAGAAGAAAGCAATTTTTTTAAAAAAAAAATGAGTTCCCAAATGTTGTTTGTTTATGTTCATTTCGATGGAGAAATGATAAATACAACTAAAGAAGACTGTGTATTTCGAAGCCAGAAAAACAAAGGAATGAGATTCAACAAACGGATTTCACTATCGGATTTAAAACGAAAAATCAGTACAAAGATAGCAACCCGTTGCAAAAAGCAAATGTTGAGACTGTTTTAAAAATCTTCGGTTTCAACTAATCTGCTAAAGTTCTCAAAAATGGAGCTTGAAGATGATGATGATTTAGGGACAATGATAGCAATTTATTGCCCCCCTAAGATAGAAAATCTCAGCCTGGTTGAGTTGTTCACGAAGATAGCTGAACCGAATCCCATTCAAGTAGTAATTCCAGCAAGCCAACACTCCGGAATTGATTTTGATCTTAACGTCTCTTGGGAAGATCAATTGGGTTTTGGACGGTCAACGCCAACTCCCAAAAATCCAAACACCGGTGGATGTTCGTATAACACCCCAAACTCGTGTCCTCGTCTAGAGATCTATCTAGAGGTGTTGGCCACCATAGAAGATAGTGATAAAGGGTTCGATAATGATGATCAGTCCCACCATGATCTCAACGATGATTTTAGTGACCCCGATTTGGATGACATCCCTGAAGACATAGACAAGGAAGGGCCGGTAGAGGGTGAAAATGCGAACCCCCATTCGGTAGGAAACACGGGCCCTGGTATAGTTATAAGAAATAATTCAGGGTCCTTCATGACCGACGTGGATCCTGATGCAGCTCTTGCGCGCGAGTTCCCGAAATATACAAATATTGTGCCGACTCACCTAGTTGACAATGAATTCGACGAAGAAGAGTTGTTTGTAGGAAAACAATTTAATAACAAAAAAGACTATTTACATACTATAAAATAACTTAGCTTAAAGTTAAGTGTGGATTATAAAGTAATGAAGTTGATGCAGTCTTTGTACGTAGGAGAATGTTGGAAAGCGTCGAGTGGTTGTAAATGGCGTGTCCGAGCCGCGTTAATGCAGCGGACACAGATGTGGATGATAAGGAAACTAGAAGGTCCACGCACATGCTCGTCTGCTCGTATGTCGCAAGACCATAAAAAGTTAGATGCAAAAACTATATGCAACTGTATCATTCCTTTGGTGAAAGATCGCCCACCATTCAAGTTTCGGTCCTTATTGTAGATATGTAAGCTCGATTCAAGTACAAAGTGTCGTACCGAAAGGTATGGTGGGAAAAGCAAATGGTGATGCGAGAGTTGTATGGTGATTGGGATGCGTCATACAACGAGCTTCAATGGTGGATAGTTAGGATGCAGGAGTATGTGCTGAGGACAATGACTGATTTGCAAACATTACCGTATAAAGGCCCTGACCGGGAGATACAACTGGAGAAACGAGTTTTTCACCGATTTTTTTGGATGTTCGAGCCGTGTGTTAGGGCCTTCCCTCAGTACAAGCCGATGGTACAGGTGGACGGGACATGGTTGTATGGCAAATACACACAAATCCTCCTGATTGCTGTTGCACAAGACGACAATCGAAATGTACTTTCGATCGCTTTCGCCATCGTGGAGCGTGAGTGCTTCGAGTATTGGAAATTTTTCCTCACAAATCTACGGAGGTACGTTGTCAGAGAATACAACATTTGCCTTATATCAGATAGATTGAAAGGATTACTTGCTGCGATAAGGCGATCGGGGGTTCCGTGTAGGTTTGTTTATTACATCCAGCACATCGCGGCAAACTTTCATAGAGATATAAGAATAAAGATTGGAAAAAAGAACTTGTGAACATGAGTAAAAAAATTTTGTTTGTATTTATTTCAAAAATTACTTTTCAAATTTTTTGTTGTTTTTAAATTGGTGATTTCAAATTAAATATGCAGCCCATGAGTTAGAACCGAGAAGATTCAGGTAGAGGTTCGCAAGGCTTGAATCTCAGATGTCATCTTTACCAACAAATCTCTGGACATGGTTAGGCAGCATAGAGAACTGGCAATGGACTCAAAGTTACGATGAGAGGCTTCGGTATGGGCAGATGACGACTAACCTGGTAGAGGCGGTTAACTCTGTATTAAGGCGCACACGTCATCTCCCGATTTCTGTTGTATTATCGGCAACATTCTATAGGTTGGCGACATTGATGTCTAAGATGGGGTTGAGACAAGCTAAGCAGATCGAGGCCGGACACGTGTACATAAAAGCCGTCCGAAAGGCCATGGCGATAAATAGTCGAAGGGTACAAACAATGAACGCAGAATTGTATTCGTGCGACTTGGAGACTTTTCGAGTTTAGGAGTACATTGACCGTCGTTCGGGTCTTCCACCTAGGTCATACGCAGTTGATCTGCAAAACAGGCGATGTGAGTGCGGGATATTTCAGACTCTTCGATATCCTTGTGCGCATGTTCATGCAGCATGTGCGAGAACAAACTTAAATGTTGAATAATTCATAGACGAGATCTACACGTTGCAACGCATATTACGTATATGGGGGGAACAAATTTCTTGTAATGCTCGATGTCTCAAACAGGGAAGTTCCACCGCCTGTTATCGAGATGGTGCCTAACTGTAGTCTCCACAGACATCCTAAAGGTTGACCACAATCGATGAGAATTCAAAATGACATGGATGTTAGGGAGACGGGTGAACCCAAACTGTGCATTGTGTGTCTAACATCCGAACACAACCGATCAACATGCCCACATCATGTCTACATTTTCGGTCAATCGTCTCGTAATGTTGGACTCCAAGATGACGAGTGATATATTATTGAGCGCATGTTCTTGTAAAAATATTGTAAATATTTAAAAATTAGATAATTTAAATGTAATGAGAAAAAAGTTGAAAGTAAATTAAATTTTAATGAAATGAGGGAAAATTTTAATTTAAATGAGGAGAAAAAATTTTGAATTGAAAATAGAAAATTTAAATATAAAATGAAATGAGAAAAAAATAAATTTGCATTGAAAATAGAAAATTTAAATGAAATGCGGAAAAAGTTAAATTTAAATTAAAAAAATAAATTGAAATTGAAAAAATATATATATTTTAAATGAAATGAAAGGGAAAATGGTAAAGGAAATGAAATTAGAGTGAAATGAAAAATAAAAAAATAGTTGAAATGACTCATCTACGTTAGGCCTGTGTCACTGGCTAATTTGGCCTTCCAATGGCTGACCTTACACATTTTTTTTGCCTCAAAATTGAAATAACTGTTATCAAGCCTGATAAATGTGGTGTCAGGCTCAAAAAAACTCAAAAAAATGAAATCAAATATTGTTTTAATAAATTTAAAATTTAAATTGACAAAAATAATAAATAAATAAAAATATTTAAATTAAATATTAAATGAAAAAAAAGTGAAATTAGATTTATTTTAATAAATTTAATTTATCTAAATGGGGTGTCAGGCCTAAAAAACCCCAAAAAATGAAATTAGTTTTTTTAGAAAATTTTTAAATTTAAATTGACAAAAATTAAATATAAAAAAAATAAAAAAAATAGATGAAAAAAATTAAATTACCCTGATATTAGGAAAATTTAAATGAAACTAAAATAAAAAGTAATGAAATTAAAATAAATTTTGAATGAAAAAGAAAAGGGTTGAAATGACCTATCTGCGTTAGGCCTGTGTCACTGGCGAATGGCCGGCCTTACACTTTTTTTTTGGCCATTTTTTTTCAATTTTGCCCTACAGCCAAATGGTCCTCCACTCTAAATAGGCAACTTCGACGAACACCGCAGTTCACCCTCAACCACCGCCGACGACCGACGATCACTCCATGAATCGTAATCTGAATGTTCTTTTAAATGACAATGACCACATTGCAAGCAATGTGCATAAGGTAAACGAGAAATAAAATGTCTGATTTAATTTTAAATATTATTTTAAATTATTTTTAAAACGAGAAATATAACATTATATATTTACTATAAACGCAGGATTTGTATAGAATTGTGAGACCCCAGTTGCATGATCTCGATTATTTTCCCGATCGAAGAGTTATACTGTATTTGAATGTCGCGGGTTTTGGGGTAGCTGCGTACATTAAGATATCTAAGCTACGAACCGATTTAATATCGGCATTAGTTGAAAGATGGTGCCCGGAGACACATACGTTCCACCTCCCATGTGGGGAGGTAAATATTACACTGCAAGACATAGCAGTCCAACTAGGGCTGTTTATAAATGGCAAAGCAGTGACTGGGCTTGGAAGAGTGCTCAATCCGCAGGGCACTTGCGAGCGGTTACTTGGAAAGGTGCCCCCAAACAACGAGGAATGACGATTAACATATATTAAATTTACTTGGTTAAAAGAAAACTTCCAGCATCTTCCGAGCAGTCCAATGCAGATGGACATTATTTACGCTGCAAGAGCGTTCATTCTTCAACTTATAGGGGGGATACTTTTACCGACCGTCAATCAAAATAAAGTCTCAAGAATGTATCTTCCCTTATTAAAGGATCTCGAGCTTGCCAGAAGATTTAGTTGGGGCTCTGCAGTGTTGACATGCTTATACCGCGAGCTTTGTCGAGCGACAAAACTGTCTACAAAAACAATTGGCGGTTGTTGCATTCTATTGCAGTCTTGGGCATTATACCGAATACCATTTCTGGCATCAGTGAGCCACCAACCGTATGTCTGGCCACTCGTTAATAGGTAAATATATAGTTCAATTTTGCCATCTATTTTTTATTGTATATTATAATATACTTATTTTTCCATGGGAAAAATAATTTGATAATTTTTCTTTTTTTAGATGGGAAACTATACTGGGAATCGAGCGATTGTTCACCTTACCTATGTACGTATGATGATAGAGACTAATTTCGGGGATGGCGTAAAATACGATTCCGAATATTTCTTTTTTAAATACAATAATTGCACAAGAAAAAAATAACGTGTTGTCTTTTTTTTATAGTTTTTATGGATGCTATATAATGAGGAAGATATCGCGGCGCTCATATCATCATGGGTTATCGAGCAGCAACAGTTGTTCGTGTCAAATGTGCCGTTGATTCATTTTCATATGGTGGAGTGATACGATGGAGGTCGGGTTTTGAGGCAATTCGGTTGCACACAACATATCTCGAACACTCCCGTTGACATCAAAGAAGTCCACGGAATGGATAAAAAGGGTTCGGGTCGGGACGCTTTAAATTGGGCGCAAAAATATGAACCGTATATCTTTCTGTGGAATCAGTGACATTCAAGGCACTCTCCCTTGTATGTCTTAAAGGGAGGGTTCTCTACTACGCCCGAGTACGCAACATGGTATATGGCATACAGGAAACCCTTTATATTCCAAGGTCAGTACATGCTACCTGAATCTTCTCGATGGCAACCAAAGAATGCACAACCGCGCAGTAACCGAGTTCCGCCATTTGGGAACATCGAGTCCAATACTGCCTCGAACCCCAATCTCGAGGCCTAATATGAAGCATCCTGCTCATCATCACACAACTTGGATCCGGATCCGCTGCATGAAATTCCTCCATCGTTCGAAGATATTTTTGGTGACGACCTCGAGCCTCAACATTCAACACGATCCAGATCATCCTTATACCACCCAGAGTTTTATCCCGAAGCACGTACACCCACAACTGAGGATATTTTTCCATCAGCACCTCCGGTTACGCAATACCAATTAACTCCCGATTATAGCATAGAAGATTATTCTACCTTTCTAAGTACACCGAACGGGACACCGGACGCCGAACCGAGCAATTATCAAACGCCTTAGCAAGGTCACGACATCACCAAATGAGACATCCGGACCGTTACACGCCAGCGCCGGGGACGTCCCCGGGATTGCGACAATTTTAATTTTTTTCTATTAATTTTTACTTTATTTTAAAATTATTCTGTAAATATTTCTTTTATTTTTAATTTTTTTTAATATTAAATTAATTTCTCTAAAATAATTATTTGTTTGAATAAATGACTTCGTAATATTTAAAAAATAATAATTCAAATAAGTAATACTACAGGACAAATTAAATTTACATACACAATAAAATACAATCATTCTACAATATTAATACAAAAAATATAAATTTTAAACAAAAATAATATGCACTATATTAAATTTAAACACCCAATGAACTACAAACAGATGGGTAAAATTAATACATGAAAATTTAATTTTCAAACTTTATATATTACAGATTAAATTAAATTTACATATAAAAAATACAAATATTCTAAGAAATTATTGCACGAAAATATAAAAATGAATCCTTAAATCCTAAACAACTATATTAAATTTACAGATATAAAAAAAATACAAACATTCTTAAGAAATAATACAATTATTTTTAATTCTAGTTTCTTCACAATTAATTGTCTTCTGCTTGAATCAGGTCTACGTTGCATCAGTACTAGTTTCTTCACAATTAATCGTCTTCTGCTGTAGACCTTTTCTTCTTCCATTGTCCCATGAGATACCTTTGCATGGAGACTCTACCAACCGGTTCCAACCATAACCTAGTTGCGGAATAAAAACTATTGCACCATTGATAATGTCCATCTGCGTTGGACAACTCGATTAGCCATCTATGGTGCAAATAATCATCCAACCCTTAATGGCATAACCTTTAAGGTGGACATGGCAGTATATGATTTAACTCCATTAAAATATGATAGTATATAATTCAACCCCGAAATTCGATTGTATACTACGAAAAACTCCATATACAATCCACTTCAAAAAAACTCATTTGATGATGTACTACAAAATACTCTCATTTTGATGGCTCTCTGAAAATTTGTTTTTTTCATTCCATTTACATTATCAGATCCCAAACTACCTACTATATATAAAGTTTGATACCGACTATTAGAAGGCCAGCACCTACTTTTTTTTCGTACTGCTGGTGCCGGCCATTGACAGGCTTGCACCCAAATTTTTTTTTCGTACTACTGGTGTCGCCCATTGACAGGCTAGCACCCATTTTTTTTCGTATTGGTGGTGCCGGCTATTGACAGGCCAGCACCTAAATTTTTTTTTCGTATACTGCTGCTGGCCATTGACAAGTTAGCACCCAAATTTTTTTTTTTTTTTAAATTTTGTATACCAGTATGATATGATTTAAAAAAAATACACTGGTGCCGGCCATTGACAGACCAGAACCAAAAAATTCAAATTTTCAAAGTCTGACACAATCATCAGGTAATCATGGGTCTAAAATACCAGGTGGTGCTGGCAATTGACAGGCCAAAACCTCTTTTTACTGTTCATTTTATTTTGGTGATTGTTTTGAAACCTTGGTTATTTTTATAAATATCAAATTTTGTTAGGTCAGTTTAGTAAAATAGCCACTATTGTGGGATGATGTACTGCCACCCCCAATGACATGAGCATCTCACGTATTTGATGAGTTTCTTTGCTCATATCACATGAAATTTTAGACCTCCATCTACCTTTGCTACTTTGCTTAGACCCTACCAATGCTACAAGTTGATTGCTTAGCTAACAAGACAAACCAAAACACCAGCTCCCCTGTGATCAAAAGTACATAGAGAGATTCTAATTTCTAATCAAATAAATGGGGGGATATTGTGTTTTTTTTTCGTTACGAAAAGTAAGATTAGTTGAAATGTGGTTTTCCTAAAAATATATTTATTTAATTTAAAAATCTAAATTATTTTTTAGGTAATTTAAAAATACCAACCCATTACATTAGATAATAGTTTAATATGATTACAAGATGCGATAAATTTTTTAAATAATTACAATAAAAATAAGAACCAGACATATGATGGGTTGAATTGATTTAATATGTGATATTACTTTAAATATGTATAATTAAATTAAAATTAAAATTTTATATATATACTTGAATTACAAATAAAATTTTATGTGTAAAACTATATCAAATCAAAATTCATATGTAATTTTGAGATATAAAAAAAAATAAGTGATAATTTTTCCTGAAAAGAGAAAAAGAAAAAAGGAAGAAAAAGCTTGGAGATCTGACTTCTTTTCAATATACAATTTTATGATGTAATCTTTTCAAAGATTTTCATTTATAGAATAAATAATAATGAAGGAAAATAAGGAGAAGAAAAAAACCCTTCAATGATTCACTGTGAATCAAGTAGTAATAAGAAATCTTTACCGTTGATATTTGTATGTAACGTGATGTGATTGGGAAAATTAGTATCCAACGGTTGAGATTTTGCTTTTGTAGCGACGATGAGAAATTATTTTATAAATCTCTTGTATCATATTATTTATAATTCCGTTCAATTAAAAAAATATATTATCTTTAATTTATAAGTTTAATCCAAATATATATATGATATGAAAAAAAATAATACACCCTCTTTTAATTGAACGGAACCATAAATGATGTAATAAAATAATTTTCCTCCGTCATGAGTTGTAAGAAAGCAAGTTAAAAGTGGTTATTTAATATGATTATCACATGTCGCACTTTGATTGAACCCATCCCATGTGACAGATTTACGAGACCTAATTTTCTTAATAATCTAGAAGATGAGTTAAGTTTAAAAATAATGTTTTATTTGTAAAAGAACCTTACGGAAGGAAGATGGCAGAGTGAGTTGATTGGGTTAAGGATGTTACAAAATTTCTAGTGTGAATAAAGATTAGTTGTAGGCTGATTGAAAATAGAGCATTACGGTAAAGAGTTGTTCGTTACACCAGACCCATACTTGCTACCCTTTGATTTCTTAAAGCCTTTTTCTTTGATTCCATGTCCTGTCTCGCCCGTGACAGATGTGGGATGGCCTTTGTTTTTTGCTTTTTGACAAATGGCAGCTTCCATGTGGAGACAAGACACTAGTAAGGGTCGAATTTTGATCTTTCCCATTCCCTCTTTTCGCACTTTAGTTCCCAAGTATTTTACCTTCCCTGACCTCCTTTACCCTTATCCCCTGTATTTTGTTTCCCTCTTTTTCTCCTTTTTAGATTTTACAACTGTTGAATAGTATACTTTTGCAAGCATCCTAAGCTAGGTGTTTAACTTAAGTAAAATTGGGAATGTGTTGTTGAACTGAATACAATCTCCAAATCTTCTTCACCGGGGAAACACAGGAAACACAGAAACGGACTCTTTAAGAGCCTAAGAAAAACGAAAATGGTGAGTGGGGCAGCCTCAGCATGCTATTCTGACAAAGAGAGAGAGAGAGAGAGGGACCAATGTGAATAAAATCAATACACTGCAAACTTATGGACCTTAAACTCAATAGGCCAGATAGGCGATTCCTCTGTCTCTGACTCTGCTTCTATCTTGTTTTCCTCCCCTAATTATACACTGCAAACAGCTCTGTTTACTTAAAGTTGAGATAGTACCACGTCAGTCTTTTTTTCTCATCTTATACCCTGATAAGCTAAGCTCCCTTCATCATTATATCAACTTCACTTCTGGTAAGAAACAGCCTCTTTCTTTTCTCTGTAAACCTCTGCATTGCTCTCTGAAATAAATAACAGCTTTTCCTTTAATTTAGTGCTGAATTATTATCAACTCTGCTCTGTGTTGTGTTTGGTTCCCTTCAAATCAGTGCCGTACTTTTGCTCTCTACCCATTTCTTATCTTTTATTAGCAGATCCACCTTCGGTTCTAAATACTTTTGCTTCAATGAATGTGTAGCCTGAGACTCAAAACCAGCTCAAGATTTACAAGAAGAGCCCATGGGCTTCAAGAGGAGCAATTCCCACTGCTTCAGCTTTCTCCTTCTTGTTTTCCTTATGGTTCCTTCACTAGCTCTCAACACTGATGGGGTCCTCTTGCTTTCTTTCAAACATGCCATCCTCAGTGACCCATTGTCAGTCTTGCAAAGCTGGAACCGTGATGATAAAACGCCATGCGCATGGACAGGAGTAACCTGCACTGAAATTGGGCTTCCAGGAACACCAGATAGGTTAAGGGTGACCAGCTTGGTTCTCCCTAACAGCCATCTTCATGGTTCAATATCGGAAGACCTTGGCCATATTCAACACCTTAGCCACTTGGATCTATCAAGCAACAATTTTAATGGAACTTTGCCAAGCTCCATCTTTAACTCAACTGAGCTTCAGGTACTCTCTTTGTCCGGTAATCTCATCTCCGGTTCGTTGCCCGAGTCTATTGGTGCCCTGGCTAGTCTTCAGCTCTTGAATCTCTCTCATAATGCCTTGGCTGGGAAGGTACCTGAAAATTTGATAGCTTTGCAGAACTTAAGTGTTGTGTCTTTAAAGGGCAACTATTTGTCAGGTAATATACCTAGCGGTTTCGATTCAGTTGAGGTTCTGGATCTGTCATCGAATCTGCTTAACGGGTCTCTCCCTTTGGATCTTGGTGGTGTTCATTTAAATTATTTGAACTTGTCTTACAACAAGATTTCAGGGTCAATATCACCAGAGTTTGCAAAGAAACTTCCTCAGAATGCCACCATTGATCTTTCATTCAATAATTTAAGTGGGGCAATTCCAGAGTCTGTAGCTTTGCTTAATCAGAAAATGGAGTTCTTTTCAGGTAATATTGATCTATGTGGGAAGCCATTGAAAACCCTTTGCGCAGTTCCTTCAACACTTTCTACTCCTCCAAATATGTCCCAATCCATATCACCAGCAATTGCAGTGATACCAAATACAGTAGTCTCAACCCCAGTAACAAGCTCATCACCGAACAACATTCAAAACCAAGCACGAGGCAGTCTAAAACCAGGCACCATAGCAGCCATAGCTGTTGCAGACTTAGCTGGTATATCCATTCTCGGCATGATCATTCTTTACGTTTATCAACTCAAGAAGCGAAAAGATCATCTCGACGATCCAAGCACCGCAGCAACAAGCTGCAACGTCTTAAAACAACCGAAAGTCATTGTCTCGAAAACAAATATGGAATTAAGAACAAAAATGCCACCACCACCACCATCATCGTCATCATCACCATCATGTTCATGTTCATGCATGAAGTTAAAACTGATAGAGACATCGGAGACTAACAGTTCTGATAGTGACCTGGAAGAGAAAAACCAAGTCATAAACGTGAACCAAAGACCAGGGAAGCTGGTGACAGTGGATGGGGAAACAGAGTTGGAGTTAGAGACATTGTTGAAGGCATCGGCTTATATATTGGGGACGAGTGGGTGGAGCATTGTTTACAAGGCAGTGCTGGAGAATGGGACTGCATTTGCAGTAAGAAGGATAGGGGAGAGTTCAGTGGAGAGGTTAAAGGATTTTGAAAGCCATGTTAGGATGATAGCCAAGTTGAGGCACCCAAACTTGGTAAAGATTCGAGGGTTTTACTGGGGAGATACTGAGAAGCTTGTTATCTATGACTACGTCTCCAATGGCAGCCTCGCCTGCACCACTACCGCTTACAGTAAGTTCCATTCCCTTTCTCATCATATGCACGTTAGCAGAAACCCATTTCTATTCACTAAAATGCGCTGCATTGCTTCTGCCTGTTCATACATTCTCTCTCCGTCTTCAGCTTTCTAAGCATGTGTTCACGTGCACGATAGGCAAGTTTTATACTCTTTCTGCTAAAATGCGCTTATGCATTTTAAGCCGTTAGATTTCACTTGTGCGGCATACGTGCGGCTTATCCAACGGTGTAGGACCCGCAATAATGATGCATAAGATGTCTCATTCGCTCTTCTTTCAATGAGTTTGACAACTTTGTAGCTTTTGATTCGATGATAGCAGTAGAAGAGTGACCCAAGCTTACAAAATGTTTCTCAATATAAATAAAAATTCGTTTTTAATAACGAAAACATATATAACACTTATTTTTCTAAAATGTATACTTTTTTTTTCAAAATTTTTATAAGAAAAAATAATCAAACTTCACTGGGAATGTGGGATTTGTGTGGTTTAAGTTTGCTTTATTCTGTCTTTTTCCTTTCTTTTTGTGGAACTTACTAATTGTTTCTGGTTAAAGATGAAAATACCTTTTTGGGTATTTTGAGTGAAGAGAACAATCAAACATAACTTAAGACAGAATTTGGTCCCCCCGCCCAGCCACCACCACCTTGAATTGACCCCATTCTCCACTCTTCCCCTGTTCTTTTAATTCTTAAGCTTTCTAAAATATCCTATTTCAATATTGTTTTATACATATACTGAATTCTAACCATGAAAATATATGGACCTGTTATCAATTATATTTACTTGCAAATGATATGATGTTTTGAACACAAAAACAGGAAGATCAGGCTCATCATCAGTTTCGCATTTACCTCTTGAAGCCCGTCTTAAAATAGCAACAGGAGTGGCTCGGGGACTGGCCTACATTCATGAAAAGAAACAAGTTCATGGCAATATCAAACCAACCAACATCCTTTTGGATTCCAATATGGAGCCCATAATAAGTGATCTGGGTCTAGATCGCCTTCTCTCTCGCAACGGCGCTACCTACAAACCAAACAATTCTTCATCAATCAGGTTTATAAGCAGCCAACGGTCCACAGCTTCTCGTGATGCTCCATCTGACCACCCCACAACCCCAACCAATCCTAGCCCCCATGCGGCTGCCACTTGTTCCACGCCCTATCAAGCACTAGAATCATTGAAGAACCTCAAACCAAACCCCAAATGGGATGTCTACTCATTTGGCATGATTTTGCTTGAGCTCCTCAGTGGGAGGGTGTTGTCGACGGGAGAGCTGGAGCAATGGGCGGTGGCACCTGCTTCAATTGGGGAAGAAAAGAACCGGGCGGTTCGGTTGGGTGACATGGCGATAAAAGGTGACATGGAAGGCAAGGAAGAAGCCATTCTAACATGTTTTAGGTTAGGGTTTAGTTGCGTATCGGTTGTGCCACAAAAGAGACCGTCCATGAAGGAAGCAGTTCAAATCCTAGAGAAAATCACTTGGTGCTGATAAAATGGTGCAACAGCTTCAGGCTGCTTTCGACTCTTTATTAAACCCTTTTGTTGACTTAAAATGCTTTGGGCATAAGGAGACCAGATAGATATTTTGTTGAATGTTGATAGTAGTCAATGCAAGAACAAATGTACTTGTTTAACCCATTAATCTAATGCATAACCACCACATACTACTACCATAGATGTTTTGTTATTTCTTATGATGCTAAATGGGTTTGGTTTTGTTTGGGGTAGAGCATTCAAATATGGATTGCTTGATTTCAGCAAACATGTATAACATAATTAATTTTTTGAAGTTTATATAAAACATTTTCAAGTTGGGAAAAATTGTGTGTGAGAGTAAGAAAGAATTGTACAAAACTGTTATTACATGTTATTCTTATCCCTCTCCAACGAGAAAATGACAAATCAGATTTTTTCTTCTAATTTTTAATTTTTTTCTGAAAAAATTCAAATCCAACTTAAAAATGCTGAAAATCAAGAAGAAAGATATGATTTGTCATTCTACCGTTGAAAAATGATAAGGATAACGTGAAATCATAGTTTCATACAATCTCTGCTCTTGTGAGAGTAATAGAGAAACACAAATTGAAGGATGTAATAACATTTGTATTCGGTGAAAATGGTATAGATTTAATTAAAATTTTGTAACTATCTATTTTAATAAACTAACTGATTTATTGGGAAAACAACAAAGTAATTATATAATCGAATTATAATTTGGCAAGTGACAAATACAATTTTAATGCTCGATTGAATGATGATGATTATCCATAGAATTCATGTTGAGGTTAACGATATGCAAATTTCAATATTTATGGATATTTGATTTTTTTAGATAATATTTAATTATTTAATTATTATTTTATGTTGATATTAATTCTTTAATATTTATTATTTTAGTTTTGTGGATAATAGATGCAAATTTGAGTTATAAATATTTAAATTTATTTTATTTTTATGTATAACGAATTTGGATTTGAATATCGGAATTTGTTTTTTTTTTTTCAAATTTCTATGCAAATTTTTTTATAGAGTATATTTAGTGTATATAAATTCTTGGATCTAATAAAGGCAATAAACATATTTAAAATTTAAAGTAAATTCGAATACTTGGATTTAGTGG
Organism: Gossypium hirsutum; assembly: GCF_007990345.1. Lineage (NCBI taxonomy): Eukaryota > Viridiplantae > Streptophyta > Magnoliopsida > Malvales > Malvaceae > Gossypium > Gossypium hirsutum. Next base: position 2,919,051 of record NC_053448.1, read on the forward strand.
ATATATGAGGGTGAAGACTTTTAAGGCTTTAGTGTCCCATCGAGTGAAGCCTCTTAAGATCCAATACTGCTTTCGACGTTGGCTTTTCACCATAATGACATTTTCGACAAAGCTTTTTAAGGATCAGTTGTCTTATTTGCTAAGGCCTCTTAATGCCCGAACTCGCTAAAAAGCACTACCAATGAAGGAATTACCCAACAACAATGGTCTTCCAAAGACCCTAATGTTGTTTTTGGTAAAGCCTTTTAAGGCTCTAGTGTTCTGCCAGGTAAGGCCTCTTAAGGCCCTAAACTGACTTCTGGCGTAGGCCTTTCGAGTGCCTTATTATTGTTTTCAACAAAGCCTCTTAAGGCCCCAACTAGCTAAAAAGTGACTACCAACGAAGCAACTATCTAACAACAATAACTTGCCAAGGCCCTAGTGTGATTTTTGGTGAAGCCTTTTAAAGCTCTAGTGCCTCGTCAAGCGAGGCCTCTTAAGGCCCTAGTGCCATTTCCAGCGTAGGCCTTTTGAGGGATCCAATTCCATTTTCAGTGAAGCCTTTTAAAGCTCCAATGCCCCATTGGGTGTGGCCTCTTAAAGTCAACTTTTTTAAAAAGTGACTACTAGTACTATTGGGGATAGCCTTTTAAGGCTTCAACGACTAACACTACAACACACTAGGTAAGATAGGAGTATCTTAAACAAATCATAGGATTACAATAAGTTTATCTATGTAGGTAGGAGCAATTGTAAATAAGTAAAAGCAAAAGCAAAATAAATAAAGACAGCATTGGAGAGTTCATTGTATATGTACCCTTATGGAGTTCACTCATTGATACGAACCCCTTCATTGGAGAGTTCATTATGTATCTATTGTTACGGAGTTAACTCACTCAGGTAAACCCCTTCATTGAAGAGTTCATTATATATCTATCTTTTTTATTCAAGTATTCCTTTCTAAAGGAGAATATCATTATATTTCCACTTTATCTACTTAAACGCACCCTTCTAATTCGCCAAATTTTCTTCTCAGGTATTTCTTAAGCAGAATACTATTGCATATTATCATCAAAACCACGGGTGTGATTCACCAAACTCGCCCTTAAATCCTATGAATATCTGCCACAACAACAAGATAACCTAAACACCTTACTAAAAAGCATCGCCCAAAGAAAATCACTTTATAATCTCACGCTCGAGTGGGGCATAATTGTTTTACTCATTCCACACACTACCTTCACATCCTAATGAAATGACCATGCTCCTATAGCCGCCGTATATGTAACACCCCTAACCCATATCCATCGCCAGAATAGTGTTATAGAGCATTACCGGAGTCTACAAATTAATTTACAAACATTTTATTTCATCAAGCATTCATATTGATAACCAATCAAAATCAAAACATTAATGAGCTAACGTTGGCCAATTTAACTTATTCATGCCATTATAACCAGAATCAAATCATCCAAAACTACTGATAGAACCAATTGATAGTGTGATATATCTCTAACAAGCTGTCAATCCAATCGAGCTTCCGATAATCATTTCAATGCATGTAATAATTATACATATTACCAATAAGAATTCAATTTCAATAATAAAACACATATTTATATAATATTCATCACCAAATAACATTCACTTTAATTAAAATTATACAGAATATAGTTCATACGAACTTACCAAGCTAAATTGTAGAAATACCAAAATTCAAGGATATTTTCGTAATTTTCTATTTTCCTCGAATTTCCACCCAATCTTGATTTAAATTAATATTTCATTAAATTTATTAATTTAAATAATAAAACAATTCATTTCATGCAATTTGGTCACTTTTTGATATTTTTACAAATTTACCCTTAAAATTTTACTTTTATTCAATTTAGTCATTGATCCTAAAACATGCAAATTAGCCATTTTTAATGAAAACTCATGCTAGTTGAATAATTATATATTTTCCTCCTCCTCCTCTCCATTCCACATCTTTAATGTATATAACATGCTTATATATAACATTATCTATAATTTCACTATTTATTTATATGTTCATTCAAAGTTGTCAACTTGAATCATAGTCACTAAATTATTTATATCTTGAGCTACGAAACTCCGAATTAAGATCCGATAAATTTATATGAAACTAGACTCACATATATTTTTACCATAACATTTTCAGAATTTATGGTTTATCCAATAAGTGCAGTTTATTCTTTAAAGTCATCCTTGTTCTACTGTCTGAAAATTTCGACCATTCTTCACTAAAAATTAATTATCTCCTCGTATGGGATTTGGATGATATTACCATTTGTTTCTATTGAAAATAGACTCATTAAGGATTTAAACAAATAAATTTAAGCCCCTAATTATTTTTCTCAAATTTTGATGATTGTCCAAAGTTAGAACAGGGGAACCCGAATTTATTCTAACATTGTCTCACAAAATTTATTATATATAATGATTTAAAATTCCATTACTTACATCGTTTCTTCTATGAGAAACTAGACTCAATAAGCTTTAATATCATATTTTTTTCATCCTCTAATTCGATCTTCACAATTTATGGTGATTTTTCAAAGTTAACCTACTGCTGCTGTCCAAAACTGTTTTAGTGCAAGATGTTGATTATTAAGTTTATAACTCATTTATTCCCTTTCTCTATAATATTTCTCATCACTTTCACTTATTTCCCTTCACTAATATATCAAGAACATAAGACCTTATATAATAAATCTCTACTATAACATCATTTCTATGCTTTTTCAATAATATCAAACTTAAAAATATATTGAAATCTTGATGTTCTTACTTGTCCTATTAGTTTCAACCTTTAACTTGATTTTTTCTCTCATCCAGCTTCTCTTTCTTGAATTTGACTTGATATTCTAGCTCCCCATAGTATCCTTGTTATCTTTCTCTCTTGATGGATATGGAAATTCTTTTGATTTCTAGGTGAAAATGGTGAATTTTTGGTGGAAGGACCAAATTGTAAAGAAAGCAAAACTTTCTCTCTTTCTCTCTTCTTCTCACGTTGGTGCATGGGAAAAAATGGTGGGATGGTGATTCTTCATCTTCCTTTTCTTATATATATACTAAATAAAATAATAATAAAATAATATTTAAAATAATAAAATAATATTTAAAATAATTAATCTAAAATATCTCCAACATCATCATTGCCTTCTAGAATTCTCTCTATTCTAATTGACCATTTTGTCTTTTATAATCTTTAAAAATTTCATCCTTGAGTCATCACTTAATTTGATAAAATTATAATTTAGTCCCTTAAAATTCTTCACCTTTTCAATTTGGTCCTAATTCATCATTTTCCTTAGTTTCTAGATTATTCCACCCTTAAAATATTTGTACCATTGGTCCTTCAACCTTTCATATTTACACTTTACCCCTTCAAATTTTGAGTATTTACTCTTAATCAACAAAACTTTTCTCACTTTTGCGATTTAATCCTTTCTTGAATTAATATATCATAATATACTTCCCAATGTTGCCATAACTCAAAATTTCCCTTTTTTTTCACTTTATTTCCTTATTTTATTATATCAAGGATACCTACTTTCTTAATGTAGTAATTTTCGAGGTATTACAGTAGTAATTTTCAAAATATTACAGTATATATAGTAGAGCATCATTTTAGCAAGTCCCACGTCAAAGCTTACACTGTTCTATAAAAACCCTTTCTATTACAAGAACGAAAAGAGCTCCAGGAGGCCTACTTAAGCTTTGCCAAATCTCTCCCAAGTAACTATCTAAGCTCATGAGACTCCTTGAAACCTCCAAGTTTAGCGGCTCTCCACACCTTTCATAGTGTGAATCACCTTTATACGTGTAACTCGTGGAACCCCTACGATGTGAATCGCGATAACAAACCACCCCCATATTTCATGTTTTAACAAACTTTAATTATTATTATAGCTATGAAGTTTAGGTTTTCTAAGATTTACATGGCTTGTGTATAACTATTTTTTTATATTAAAAAATTAATTTTTATAACCATAACCACTATTTTTTTTAAAAGAATTTATAAATAAAATTATAATAAATACAATTCGAATAACTATAATCAAGATGAACTATCTTACAATAACCAAATACACTAGGTTAAATCAAAATAAATGTGAAAATTAATTATTTTTGAACCGGACCAATTGAATCAGGAATCAACTAAGGTATTTGTTCGGAGAATGATATTGAAGCAGTACGAACTGGTTGAACTAACGGTTGAATCAATTTTTTATTTTTTAAAATTTTAATATTTTTTTAAATTTAACTGGTTGAACTGATAACCGCAAATTCAATTAAAATCATATAATTTGAACCTAAAAGCTCAAATTTTCACAATCATAATCATAAAACCATTGTTGATGCCTTTTATTTTCATTTTTCTAATTTTAAATTTATATGATTGTTCTTTATAAACAAAAATATATTATATTTTTAAAAAGTAAATTAAAATTAATTTTTTTTCCTAGCATCATCTGCAGATACCACATGTGGGGCTACATATAAATATTCTTTTATGATTATGTTTATTTATGATTTTGATATATGTTGACATTTTTTTTAAAAATAGTCATTAAGTATTTTTTTTATAAATATGTTTATGAAAATATACACTAAAATTTAATCATAAATTTATTTTATGAAAAATTAAAGGGGTGAAAAACTAGAATGATGAAAAATATAATTTTTTTTCATAAGTGTGCTTGGTAGGAGAGACGGAAAAAATGGAAGAAATTTATATTCTCTTTATTGCTTGATAGAAAACATTTGAAAATTGTATAATTTTGAACTAACATACACATCTCTCTCATTTCATCATTTTAATTTGGAATGGTTGATTTTTATGTATTATGATAGAAAATAGTCACCCCTCCTATTTTCTTCCTCACTTTTTTTCCCAACCAAATAAACTCAAAATTTATTTTCTTTTCATTTTTTTTCACTTCTTCCTCCCATCTTTTCATTTTTTCGCGCAACCAAACACACCCCTAATAGATAAGATAGAGGCAATAAAGCATTTAGAATATAGTGCTAATAATTTGACGTTACCATCCACTCATTCTATACTATTGCCCTTCGAGCTAAACTCGTTATTAAATCATCTCAATTATCTCTTTCTAGGCAAAGAAAAACAGTGAAAGCTGTAACTTCAAGAATCTAACATGAACTGAACCAATGGGCAATGTGAGCCAACGTCACCAAACAAAGACGCTTATGGGAGGCAATGCATGAGTAAGACATTTTAATTTTATTACTAGTTGCTCCTGGCACCTTGACTCCATTAACCCAATGTGTTTTTCCTAATGAACACAACCCCCAAGACGTTAGCAATTACGGTAGCTAAGACATAATTCTTCTCACGCCCTATACCGGCTCCTTTCTATTGAGCTTTGCAGGTCCAATTAAGGCACTCCGATTCTGTGAATAAGCCTATGGGGTGGCCTCTCAAGGTACACTGGCTCTCGATAAAGTATAAGAAACAAAACCCCCACTAAAAGATAACACCTTTAATTGTTTAGAGATCAATTGACTAGTTTGTAACTTTTTTTAAAAAAATTGACCTCCTCAATATGATAAAATTTTTAATTAAAATTTAATATTTGACTGATTAAATTTATTAAATTATCGATCCGATTGTTACAACATGACGTTGGATAAGAAGAAAAGAAAGATGGTAAATAGATTGGATACTTGTTTGGAAGGAAAAATAATTAGAAAATTAAAAAAGATAGGTTGAGCAAACACCATTGTTAGTGTGTTGATTTATTATTAGTTAATACTCTTTCTTTTTTTGTATTTCCACAAAAAAAAAAAACAAAGACCACAAACTCTTTTCAGTAGTTTGTTTTATACAGCAGGGATCTTTCCTTGATTTGCTTACGCGGCGATAACAATCATTTTCACGTGCATCTCATACTGTACCTTCTTTTTTCGCAATAAAGTACTCACTTGTCAATGAAGTTTTAATTGTGTCGGCTTGGTTGAATTTTTAGATTCTTTTTTAGTGCTGAGATTTCAATCTAATTTTTTATTTATATTTAAATATTTTATTGATATGGTGTACCCTTTCTATTAAATTATAAGATAATATTTTTATTTTTTTATTTTTTTATATTATCTTTTACATCGTGTCACTTTTTTAAATTATAATTAATATCAATGTAAACTACAAAAATAGATATTTATGTACGATTTAAATTATGTTTTGGTCGTTTGGTCACTAACTTTATTAATTTGTAATCACAATTATGAGTTAGGTTGGGTTTGAGCTAGGTTGATGCAAAATTTTAGGTCCTCTTTATAAGCCCAGACCCAACTCGAAAAATGGGCTTAAAATTTGCTCAAGCCTGACCTATATAAAAAATGTTAAACCCAAACTTGGCTCGGTCTGTCAGTATTAGATTTTTTTATATAAAAATAAATTTAAAAATATAATATATTAAATGCACTAAAAGCATTAAAATAAATGTTTCCCAACAAATTAAAAATATATTAAAAAAAGTCTTTATACTTAAATAACATTAAGATATATGCAAGTTAACAAGCAAATGTCTTTAAAATAGTAGCAAAATTAACAATAAAAAAGAGTTATACAATATCCAAACAATAATAATAAAATAGTAACAATATAATAGCAAAGTGACAGCAAAACAACACTAAAAAAATTATTTTAGCCAGATTCGGGTTGGACCAAGCCGGGTCAAAAAATCTTATCCCAGGCCCAACCTATTTTAAAAAATCAACTTTATTTTTTGTCCAATGCCATTTTTTGAGTCTCCTACTTTTCAGGTGGACATTCAGGCTTGGGCAGGTAGCTCACCCCATGATGAGGTCTACCTGACATTATAAATATAACGAAAGTTTGACATAGCACAAACTGTGCAGTTAAATATTGACTTTAGGGACTGAAGGCACAATTTCTCCTTATCCTTCTTTTTCTTTTTGTACGTGTGATCATATGGCTTATATTTGGTTTAAATGTTCAATTTGGTATTTGAATTTAGATTTAGTGTTCAATTTGGCACCTGAGTTTTTCTTTTGTCCCAATTAAATACCTATGTTTTTTTATTAGAGCATACTAAACCTGTTCATGGGTTGGGTTGGGTGGCTAGACTTGAAAGTCCGCCCAAAAAGTGGGGGTTGGGTAAAAATATAGGCCCGAAAAATGGGCTTGAGCAAAAAATAAGGCCCATTTAGAAAACGGGTTGGGCTTCGAGTAAGTTTTTTTTGCCCTAGCCTGGCCCGAATATGCAAAAAATTTTATTTTTTTTACTGTTTTGTTGCTATTTTCTTGTTGTTGTTTTTTTCACTATTTACTACAATTTTACTATTATGTTGCTACTATGTTGTTTTTATTTTTTGAATATTGTATAACTCTTGTTTTATTGTTAATTTTGTTACTATTTTAGAAACATTTGCTTGTTAAGTTGCATATCTTAGTGTTATTTAAGTATACATATTTTTTTTAAAAAAATATTTTCAATTTGTTGGGAAACATTTATTTTAATATTTTTAATATTCTTTATGTATTATATTTTTAAAAAAATTATATAAAAATAATAATAATAAAAATTATATAAAAATTAATACGGTCGTGCCCAGCCTGAGTTTTAGCATTTTTATCAGGCTATGCTTGGACAAAATTTTAGGCTCATTTTTTAGGGTAGGCCCGAGTTTAACAAACGGGCCTAAGATTTTGGATGGGCCCAACTCGACCAAGCCTATGAACATTTCTAGAGCATACATGTTAAATATTTATTAGACCACATGATGTTGTTTAGTTTAGGTACCAAATTGAACAATGAAGCTAAACTTATGTACTAAATTAGAACAAAAATAAGTATTGAATCGAATAATGCAGATAATATATTAAACCTAATAAAATAAAACTTCTTGATCGAGGACGGAACTAGACCTGTCCATGGGCTGGGCCAGGCCGGGCCCGAAATTTTTTTTGGCCCGCCTCCTAGGCCCGGCCCGGGAAATATATCATAAGCCCAAGCCCGGCCCAACCCGGCCCATTTTTAATAAACATTAAAAAATTATTTTAAAAATAAAAAATTTTAAAAGTATTTAAAATTAAAAATTAAAAAAATATATTTATTATATTCGGGCCGAGCCTGGACTAAAAAAGTGGTGCCCGAGGCCCGGCCCGTTTTTTAAACTGGCCTCGTTTTTTTGCCCAAGCCCATATTTCGGGCCTATATTTTTACCCGAACTTTCTCATATTTGGGACGGACCGGCGGGCCGGGCCACCCGGCCCATGGACAGGTCTAGACGGAACGGACCGATTCACCATGTCACTCAGCAACTCAACCGGCAAACGGACTGGAGTGGGGGACTCATCAAACCGGCCCTAGATTCTGCCACGTTTGTTCTCTTTTACTAAAAAGAGATCTACCATAGCAATGGCCAATAGCATCATCAGCGAATATTCTGGCAAGTTTGAAAGGTTGCAAGTTTTTCCACACGCGACTTTCAAGAGCGTCCTCAACCTCATTCTTTTTCTTTCGCTTTCTCGCTATTTTTCTTCACCAACCTTTCTGTTTGAATCAAATGACTGAAATGTCATATCTTATCTTATGAAGTATTAGATTAACTTACTGCATGTGTTTCATATTTGAATTAGATTAGGGCAAACTCATGAGATGATGAGTGCAATATATATAACAAATGTGTTTATAAAAAAAATTAATAATATTAATAAATAAATTTTTGGTTAAAATGGTAAAATCACGATATTAAAATTTTGATATTTTAAGTTCGAATTCCATCAAATTTATTTTTCTAAATTTTACATAATTAGTAACTATACTTTTTTTGTGTGGACTTATTGCTATCTAAACTTTAAAGCCCTAAGTATATACTAATATGACATTTATGGTTGGAAAATTTCTATTCAGAAAACAATTATGTTTCACATGAAAAATTAAAATTTTCCTCAAAATCGAGCAGTTATGTTATTTATACCAATCAATCCTTTTACTAAATTCGTACATGTGTTTTGGAATAGACATCCTAAATCGTTTTTTAACTTTTGACCAACATGATCTTCTCTACTATGTTCGAACTTTAGCTTGCTTAGAGTATAGGCTTTAACTCAGAAAACCGATTAACAGATTGAAATTTTTTTAATGTTATTTTGAGGAAATCAAAAATTATTTATAGGCTAAAAACCGAAGGAAAGTCTCTAAAATTTAAAATATAGTGAAATTTTGCAAAACAAAAACTTAACTTTGAAGTAACATGTAAATTCTGTAATTTAAACGACACATTTATAAACTCCGTATTAAGGAAAATTTGTAAGCATTAGTTGATAGTATGCATAAATCGATAAATGTTAAAAATGAACTTTGGCCTAAGTTTGTGCTCTATAAAAGGGTAAAAGTGTTGGTTAATGGCAATCATCTTAATGGTATGAAGTGATTAAACTGAATGAAACACTTTGAATGTGTTGTGTGTTGGCAAAAATGAAGTTATTAACTTCATAAAATTAGAGGTGAGTAAAATCTAAATTGATTCGAAAAATTTGATAAAAAAATTAAATTTTGAATTAAATAGTTCGAATTATTTGAGTTAATCGAGTTATTCGAATCAATTCAAATAAAAAAATCAAAATTTTCGATTTAACTCAAATATGAATTACACAATTTAAGTTATTTGAAAATCCGAATAAGAAAAGATAAAACTATGTCATTTTGATAAATGTTTACCTTTTCTAAAGTTAAAAGTCAAAACCATTAAGTTAAAAGGCAAAACTACATCGTTTTAATAAATGTTTACCTATCAACCTTACCTATGTAGTTAAATAATATTGTACTTCGTCTACCAGTTAAATAATCACTTCATGTAAATACAACATTGAGTATAAATAATAAGATTCGTTAACCCTACTCGACTTGACTGAAAATTTTTTGACTCAATTCGTAAAAATTTCAAATTGAGTTTGGTTGTTAAAATATGATTCGTCAACTTGATTAACTCAAAATTTTTTTGACTTAATTCAATTCGACTCAACGCTCACCCTTAAAAAAACTAAACCCTTATTAACAAGTGGCACATTCAAAGTGAAAACCTCTTGGTAAAACACTCAACACCAAGTGTAAATAATGGTAAAGTAGGACATTCATGAGTGTTTACTAAATTTTTGAACTTAACACATTAATGGTTCTAAACGCGTAGGTGAAAATCGTTTCTAAGAAGGTTGAATTAGTGATTTGGCAGCATCACATCACCACTCCAAAATAGAAAAAGGTTGAACTTATAATATTGTATTAGAATAGGTAGCAAAATGACATGTACATAAGTACTTAGTCTCATATAAAGAGTTGTGATTATTTGATTCATGTTGATATGTGGCCATAAATTTAATTTTGATGATGTGTAAGTTTTCCTCTAATTCTTGAAATTGTTGAGTATATTTTATAAATGAATATAAGTTTTATGAGTTATTTTATTGTGTTCTAAATGATTTGGGATTTAGTTGTACATATGAGTTGCTTGAAGGTGCTTTAAGGTGTTTTGTGATCATTTTTCAGTTTTACGGGGTTAGAGTTCGGTATCTTTCCATGGGTATCGATATCCAACTTGGTAGAATGTAAAACTCAATAGTACAAAGACTAAGTTCTGATACCTAAGGCCCTAGGTATCGATACGTAGGTCTCTAAATAGTGCCACTGCACTATTTTAGAGTTTTTGAGCCTTCGGAGACCCGTATTTGATCCCAAACACCTATAAATTGATTATAAATGGTTCTAGCATGATTTTAAAGCCTTCAAAAATGATTTCATCTTATGTCTATAATTTTATTTAAATTGTTTTAGGTTATTGTAAAACCTCTATCTATCTCAACCCGAAAGACCTCAATTTAAGTTAAACAGCTTCAAACACTTGATTTATGATTTGGACATAAGGGTATTTAATGACTCAAATTAGTTTCCAATCATATTTGTATCTTTCTAAACTTTGTTAAATCGATTTAAAGAATATTAAAATGTTGCGAAACGATTTATTTTATGATTTTCTTTTGTACAAGTTAAGAAAGTAATCCAATGGCACCTCCCACTCATGTCATACATCGAGACGAGTGAGGGACATTACAAATAACGGACAAGGCAAACCTATTCAAAAGGTTTTCATATTAGGCAAACTTTATATTTAAATTTTAAATAAAGGGTAAACTATGTTTCGGCCACCTAATTATTATTAACTCTTTATTTTGATCACCAAACTATAAAAAGTTACAAAATAATCTTAATATTATCTATTTCTAACATTTTGGTCACTCGTTTGTTGATTCAATGGCTAACTGATGATGTGGCATGTTAACTCATAGGCTTAATAGTTAATTCGGTCTTTAAATTAAATATCAATTTAGTTCTTTTAGAATTTTTTAATGGTTAAATTCAAGAAAAAAATATCATAAACTTATTAAAAAATTTAAACGTTAATAATTTGTTTTTTGAAATTATAAAAATATTTTTAAAAATTATAATCATGCAAGAAATTTTGAAAACTTAACAAAATACTAAAAAGAAAATTTAAAATGCGTAAACTTCAAAAAAAAATCTAAAAATGATTTTTCTTTTTGAAATTGTGGCGTTTAAAAAAAAATCTAAAAAAATCCGCAATTTTTTATGATAAAGGAAATTCTCAAATCTCATTGGTGAAGCTACCACCTATTAGTTACTCAATTTTTAGTATGTTTTTATCTTGGTCACCTAATTATCATAATTTTCAATTTAATCATTAAAGTTTTCAAATTTATTTTTTTAGTCACTCTGATGTTAAATCTTTAACACCGTGATGACGTGGCATTTCCTCCCCAAAAACCTTGAAGCTTTCCTCTATTGCTGTTCGATTGTTTTTGATTGCTGATCGTTGTTCGTGACATAACTAGCACCAAAACATTTCCCTTTCTCCCTCTCTCTTCTTCTTGGTTTGGTTTCTTCTGAAACCTACTCAAAAACAATAAAAATCAAGTCAAAGCTTTGTACTTATCTTGGTTCGATCTTTGCCGGTGGTCGTCTAATGAGGTTGGTTTGTTAAGCAACTGACTCAATCCACGTCAACTTCCTCACCTAGCTGACATGGCTTGTTTTTTGTTTTTAATTCAAATCAGTTAGGATTGGATTTGTTTATTTTTTGAATAGTTTGAAAGATTCAAACCACTGTTGTATTCTATCTCAAACACCTAGTTAAACACTTGTATTTATTTGTAATGCAAAGCAATGAAAATTAACTCTTGCCGTTCAAACCAAAATTGCTTCTCTTTTATGGTATCAGAGTTAGCCATCTTTTAGGATTCAAGGCCGCTCTTTTTTTTCCCGATCCTTCTCCTTCTACCATGGGAACCATCGATGCTGATATCTCCTCTGTCATGTCCTCGCTTATGTCTTTCCCTTCCATCCACAACCAACTCACCATTAAACTCACCGTCTCAAATTATCTTCTCTGGAAAACTCAATTCACCCCGATCCTCCATAATTGCTTCTCTTTTATGGTTTTGACATATGTCATTATTCATCTTGAAAGAATGCTTCTTACTTTTGGGATTGTCCGAGAGACACTTCGGACCCTTAAAATCTGATAAACCTCCAAAACAAAAAAGAAAAAGAAAAAGGATGCTACCCATTTCCGGACTCCCTTGATTCTTCAACACTAGCACATCTTCCTCCAAATCCCATTAGTGGGGAGGTGGATAAGGAGAAAAGCAATACAACTCGGTCCATGTTGATTGGACGGTGGAGCTTGTTGATCAGAGTTGTTTTGCTTTGGGTTGAAGTTTCATAAGTTTTAAAGAGGGCTTCCAAAAATTTAAACCAATAGAGTGGTAGAGGATGATGAGGCAAGTTTGTCAATATTTAAAGTGACCAAAGAAGATTCAGGGGAACGACGACATGACATGTGAGAAGAAACCAAAAAGCTTTTTTTTATTGTGTGTGTGGAAAAAATGAAAGAAAGAAATAAATGCCACGTCAGAAAATAAAATGCCACATCATCACGGTGTTAAAGATTTAACACCAAGGTGACTAAATTTTCTTTCAAAACTTTAATAATTAAATTAAAAATTTTAATAGTTGAATGATGAAATAAAAAGCTTAATTTTTTTTAAAAATCCGAAAAGTTTACAAAATTTTAAAAGGAAAATTAAAAATGGCTAAACTTAAAAAAATATAGAAAATGATTTTTTAGCGGATTTAAGGGGTGTTCAGTTCCCTTAAGAATGATAAAAATTTGATTTAATCATCTAAAAATTATAAAGATGTAGGCTATTAGAATGGCGAAATTACATTTTTACTATCATAAAAATATATAATTTAATTCCGACCTCCAAAAAATTTCTTGACTTCACCCCGGCCCCCTAAATCATATTTCTGGATCTGCCAATGAAAGAATTGTTAAGAAAAAGACAACAACAAGATTTGATCAAAACATAAAGTAACGGCTCGATCAAAATTCCACACAAAGAAAGATCCAAAGTATCGAAACTGATTTAGAAAACCTAAGAGAATAAATGTTAAAATATGTTGTTAGTCCTTATACTTTGACAAAATTTGAGATTTAATCTCTATACTTAAAAAGTCAAAAATTAATTCCTCATAGTTTTCTAATTTAAAAATTCCAGTCCAATAATTAACACCTTTAGTATCTTCCATCAAAATTTATCAACTTGGCACATTGATTAAACTATCTTCATATGAGTTGACAAAAAATAAACAGACTAGGATTTTTAAATTTAAAAAGTAGGAGGGTAGAATTTTTAACTTTTGAATTATATAAAGACTAAATCTCAAATTCTATCAAAGTATAGGGACTAATAACATATTTTAGCAATAAAAAACCGAATGGTATAACCATAGCCTAATTTGGCATCAACGAAACTGCCAAAATGGTGAGGAATTGGGCTGCTTTAATCATCTTTTACTTTTAAACTTTTCATCTTCGGAAACTAAACTTTTCCTTGTGAAGCGTGAGAAGCCAACACTGTGTTTTGAGTAACAAAATTACTGAAAAAGTTTTCATGTGTTCCCTTTCCTCAACACTTGGAATGCAAGAGAAATACCGGAAATAAAATTCCAAATTTTACCAAAATTCTTCTCAACCATTTTGGCATTTTCACTGGAAAAAGACCATCATTTCTCCCCCCTCTCATCTCATTCGCGTGTTTACACGCTCCTACCCTACTCACTCTCTTCACCGTATCCCACCAAAATATATATTCCCCACTTTCCTTCGCCTTCCCTCGCTGCATCCACTTCCGCCCTCTGCCGAACCTCCATCTCTTTTGGAAATCCCTTCTCTTCACGCATCGATCATGGCTTCTTTCAAAACCCCAGCTCTCAAAAACCCATCCCTTTCCCTTTCCTCTAAACCCCGACTTCCTTCTGCATTTTCCATCTCCTTCCGTGACAACCTGCGGTTTTCGCGCTCCTCCTCCCGACCGCAACGCCGTTTCTTAATCGTAACAGCTTCCGCTGCATCTATCTCTAGCAAACCTACCGTACTCGTCGCCGAGAAACTCGGCGAAGCGGGTTTGACGCTGCTCAAGGAGTTCGCCAACGTGGACTGTTCTTACAGCCTCTCTCCCGAAGAGCTCTGCACCAAGATCTCGCTTTGCGATGCCTTGATTGTGCGCAGCGGAACCAAAGTCAGCCGCGAGGTCTTTGAATCAGCTGGCGGGAGATTGAAAGTCGTTGGGAGAGCTGGTGTTGGGATCGATAATGTGGATCTGGCCGCCGCCACCGAGCATGGCTGTTTGGTCGTCAATGCGCCTACTGCTAACACTGTGGCGGCGGCTGAGCACGGGATCGCGCTGTTGGCTGCCATGGCTAGGAACGTAGCTCAAGCCGATGCTTCCATGAAGGCTGGTGAGAATGATTTCGTGGTTTTTTTTCTGCAGTGCTTATAATCTTTGTGGGTTGCTTAGATCTGTCGTTTATGTTTAGATTTTCTATGCTACGAATTCAGTGCCATCCTCAAATATCGGAGATATCTTTAGATTGGAGGGTAATTGTGGATTTATTTTAATCAAAGCATATAATAATGTTTCCTTCCGTGCTTTGATTTTTTGGGTTCAATTTTCAATGCTTTGATTGAATTAATGGAATATAAATATAATTAGGTTAAATTATGTTCAAGTCCTTGAATTCTTCGTACATTTAGAATTTAGTCTTTTTACTTTTACTTTTAAAATTTTAATATATCTATTTTTTTTCAGATTTAAACATGCAAGTCATTTACATGGTTAAAGTCTTCTATTAAATTTATGTTTATTATTAAGTCGATTTTTAGTTACATGATTATCAATTGAGTTTTTTTTTTTATATTTCAAAGTGTCACACCAACTAATTTAACAAAATAATTTTAATGGAGTTAACAAATAAATAGGAATTTTTAAATTTTAAAAAATATATGGACTAAATTCTTAAAAATAAAAATAAAAATAAAAATAGAGGGACAAAATTTGAAATTGTAAAGAGTACAGGGACTTGAAGCATATTTTTACCATATAACCATTATCTATTTAACTTATAAAATGCGTGTGATAAATTAATCAGTTGAAAAAAAAATTAAAAAATTAAAAACAAAATTTATTATAGAAGTATGTAGTTTTGACTAATTTTATAGATGTAATTAAATTAAAGAGTTGTTAAAATAAATGAGTGATTAAGTTAAGATTTATAGGAATTGACATTGGTTTTCACCAATCACGAGAATGTTTGTTCATATTTACGTGACGCAAGTGAACATCACCACATTTACAAGTTTTCAATGCAATCATTTTCATAATTTAATAAACGAGCAAGGTTTTGAAGTGATTTGATGTAGATATTTTGTCCTGATTTTGGTAATATAATTTTAAGGGTTTAGGATTGGCTGCTTAAGTGATTTCATGTTAGATGTTTCTGGAAACAAGTTTCAACTTATACGTATCTTTTGTGATGCAGGGAAGTGGCAGCGAAACAAATATGTAGGTGTATCCCTTGTTGGAAAGACACTTGCTGTCTTGGGTTTCGGAAAGGTTGGATCAGAAGTAGCTCGGCGAGCCAAGGGGCTTGGCATGCATGTTATTGCCCACGATCCTTATGCCTCAGCTGATCGAGCTCGTGCTATAGGTGTGGAGCTGGTGAACTTTGAGGAAGCCATATCCACTGCAGATTTTATTTCTCTGCACATGCCTCTCACCGCTGCTACTAATAAAATGCTCAATGATGAGACATTTGCTAAGATGAAGAAAGGTGTTCGCATTGTCAATGTTGCTCGTGGGGGAGTGATTGATGAAGAGGCTCTTGTGAGGGCATTGGATGCTGGAATTGTAGCTCAGGCTGCTCTTGATGTCTTCACTGAGGAGCCACCGAAACAGGACAGCAAATTGGTGCAGCACGAGAGAGTTACGGTGACTCCACATCTTGGTGCCAGTACAATAGAAGCTCAAGTGAGTTGCTTCTTTAATCAATGAATTATGTCCATATTTATTTGTCTCTGAATGATGTTATTGAATGAAGCATTGTTATGTTTTGCAGGAAGGAGTGGCTATTGAAATAGCTGAAGCTGTTGTTGGAGCCTTGAAAGGGGAACTTGCTGCGACTGCAGTCAATGCACCAATGGTTCCTGCTGAGGTACACAAGGACTTCATTTAGTTTTGCCTTGAGTACTTTCTTGTTGATGTGGCCTTACTTTTCTTCATGTTCTAGTTATTTAGGATTGATGTTTTACTTATGTGCTTCACTTTCACTGCAGGTTCTAACAGAGTTGAAACCATATGTCGAGCTTGCTGAAAAACTCGGGAGGCTGGCTGTCCAATTGGTAGCAGGTATAACTGGTGTAAAAAATGTGAAAGTGTCGTATGCTTCCTGTAGAGCTCCTGATGACCTTGACACAAGGCTGCTCCGTGCGATGATCACCAAGGGCCTTATTGAGCCTATTTCCAGTGTTTATGTGAACTTAGTTAATGCTGATTACACTGCTAAACAAAGAGGACTGCGGATTACGGAGGAACGCATTGTTATAGATGGTTCATCTGAGTGTCCACTAGAGTCCATCCAAGTTCAGATTGCCAACGTGGAATCAAAATTTGCCAGTGCGATATCAGAGTCGGGTGAGATTAAGGTCGAAGGACAGGTGAAGGATGGGATTCCCCATCTGACAAAGGTAGGGTCATTCGAAGTGGATGTAAGCTTGGAGGGTAGCATTATCCTTTGCAGACAGGTTGATCAGCCTGGCTTGATTGGTAAGGTGGGAAGTATTTTGGGGCAGGAGAATGTGAATGTGAGTTTCATGAGCGTTGGGAGGATTGCGCCGAGGAAGCAAGCAGTGATGGCCATAGGGGTCGATGATCAGCCCAGCAAAGGATCTTTACAGAGGATCGGCGAGGTTCCTGCCATTGAAGAGTTTGTTTTCCTCAAGTTGTAGGGTGACTGTACCATTTACCATATCCTTTTCTTGGGTTACAACCCTGTAGTACTAAAATTTTTTGAAAATCTGTCATTGAGTGTGTTCTGTCTCGGATAAGAAAGAATAATTTCGTTGAACTTGAGTGATTCAGATTGTGATTAATATATATTTTCGGATGAACTTAAGTGATTCAGATTGTGATCAAATATGTATTTTTGATGAACTTTTAAGTGACTCAAATTGTGATTAATTTTGGGGTTAGGCGGTTTGTTAATACTCAAAACGTACGAGGCCGGCCGAAGTTTCAAATTTTGACTAAAACTCATGTGCTCCAAAAGTTTTGCTTTTTATACAAAAAAAGAAATCACCAAATTCCACGTTTAGTAGTATTATAATCAATCTAACTAAATGCAATCAAGCACAAGTTTCTTTTTTATTACCATAATTTTGCAGCTTGACTAGTCTTGCGAGTTTGCAGGCAGATTTCATGGAGACTGGATATGGTGGAAGCTAGTTTTCAGCTTTCAGTGTTTGTCGCAATGCCATATAAAAATTTTACAATAATTTTCATGATAAATCAATGCAAGTCATAACCATGATTCAAGGCTAACAACTATCATATATAATCAATCTCTTTGTTGTCCTATTGATTTCCATATCTGATATATATTGGCAAGATATACTCAAACAGATGAGCAGATTTTTCTTTCTATGAAACTTTCAACTCCACCATGAACAAAAGCAAGCTCCAGCTGCAACTTTGTGCAGGGATATTTACTTTAAGCACCCTCTCCAATGCTGCTTATGGCAGCGACAAAATCTTTGACATAACTCACAAAATCAGTTCTCAGTTGCCAACTTTTGGATCACAGAAGGGTCTTGGTCAATTCATTTGGCTTCTTTCCAGCATTAAAAATGGGTCCACAGTGAATGTGTCGGAGTTCAAATTGGGAACCCACACTGGCACTCACGTTGATGCTCCTAGTCACTTCTTCCAGAAGTATTATGAACAAGGGTTTGATGTTTCAACCCTTAGCCTTCAAACTCTTAATGGTAAATTGGTTTATATCATAAGCCTGCCACTAATTGTTTCCTTTTTCCAGTTCTTTTCTCCTTAGACTTGGTAGGTGTTTTCAAGCAGTTTTTGCTTGGGATATCATTGATGACCTCACATGTTTGTTTTATTGTTTGTGTAGGTCCTGCTCTAGTAGTTGATGTTCCAAGAAATAAGAACATTACTGGTATGCCTGTTATTTATAATAATATCATATCAGTAAAAAGTAGTGATAACTGGTTTCAACGAAAGACCTGGTCTGATGCTTTATTTTCTAGTCTCTGCATCAAGATGCCAATGTTGGTTGACTATTGCAAAAAACGTTCTCTCTTATAATTTTTCCCTTCTTGTGATGATAAACTATGTTACCCGGACTTATCATTTTCCTCTAAAGTATGCATGTTCAACACATAGTACATGAATTTGGGGTATGAAATTCCAAATATATGAAAAACAATACAAGTTAAAAACACTCGTTTATCGTGTTTGATCTTTCTTTTTGTGTTGTTCTCTAGTAAGTAGGTAACTAAAATATGCTTCCTACAGCTGAAGTTATGAAGTCCTTGAAAATTCCCAGAGGAGTACATCGTGTGCTTTTCAAAACACTTAACACTGACAGGTAACTCAATATGAACTTACCACCTATTCATTTGTCTGCATTTACATATGCATAAAGCGAATATAGTTGAGTGGGCTCCTATCAAGAGTATTTTTGAAGCATGACAAGATCAGATGTCATTAATAATGGTGATCTTGATAGGATTGACTTTTGTTTTGTTCTACAGAAATGGCTTAAAATTGTTGATATGTTTTCATTTTCAGGAGGCTGATGCATAAAACGGAGTTTGCTTCAGACTTCACAGGATTTAAGAAAGATGGGGCACAATGGTTGGTTGATAACACAGACATCAAACTTGTAGGTAAGATTTTACATTTTTCCTCGTTAACTAGAGGAACCTTTTTGTGCCATAGATTCAGTGCTTCAATTCTGGCTTGATGATTACACAAATGTCAGTCCCATCATTACTTCAGTTTAGGAGTCACTTCAAGAAAATGTCTTAGTAACTAATGGAACAAGGCCTCTAACTTCTGAAAGTGACACAGATGACTGATCTGATTTAATTGCAGGCAATCAATGAAGTTCAATATAATCTTCTTATATAGAAAATATAACCATTTCTATGCCTTCATTGTTGGCAGAGCTTATAGTTTTACCAACCCATCTATCTGTATTAACTGCAGGACTTGATTACCTATCAGTTTCTGCTTATGTTGATGCTGCCCCAACTCATCATATATTTCTAAGGAAGAGGGTAAAGAATTCAGAAGTTTCCCTTGTGAATCTGAGAGAAAAAGTGTTGTTGTGCATTACTGAACTGCTCTTCTTCTTTTTTCTTTTTTTGCAGGAAATTGTTCTTGTTGAAGGTCTAAACCTTGATGACATAAAGCCAGGGAAGTATACTGTCCATTGCTTACCTTTGAGGATGGTAGGTGCAGATGGTTGCCCAACAAGATGCATTCTCATTGCATAAAACGTTTCTCCTAGTAAGGTTCTTTCACCATTAAAACCGATAATGTTATATTGACTCTAAAAACAACTAGTAGGGATGGGTTTTACATGATTGAAACTTTTCTTTTATAGTGGTTTGACTACTTCAAGCATATGCTCATTAAGCCTTAAATTCGGTGCAGGAGAGTAGGATATTGAGAGGAATGGTTTGAAGTATCAATAGAAGTTCTCTTTGTGGACCTTGTGTAACCAACCTTGAATTGAAATGTAATAAAATGCTGACATTGAAGTCTCATGAGTCATGACAGATAATTTTGCTTAACTATGTTTATATTATCAGAGAACAGACTAAGCTACAAAATTGCATAGTTGTAAAAGTGCCTCAGGAAAATCTTCATCTCCAGCAACATCATCAATCTATATTTTTGTTTATTTTTAGATCATTAAGTTTTTCTTTTTTCATTCACTGTTAACTGATTCCATGTTTATATTTAGAGCAACTGAACCAAAATTATAAATTACATGTTTGTGTTGGAGATTTTGGTATGAAGATATACAGGGAAGAAGATGATTAAAGAAAATGTAAAAGGGAACACATTTTTCATTTCTTCTGTAATATATATACTGATACAAAAGAGTGGCAGTCAATACCAAAATTCCATTGTTTAAGGAAATCTGTCCCCTAGTCTAGACCTAAATTAAGTTCCACCACAATTCATTCAAGTACATAACAAAATATCATTGAACAAAAAGAACAAAATACCATTTCGTCATGAACAATTATCTTCACCACTCCTTAATGCAAAAGTGTAGATACAAATTTTGCGTCCAATAATAACTTGAAAATTTTGGAACAAATCAAAGAAATTTCCTAGGATGTGATGAGTTTGAGAGAGGAGCAGCAACTTGATAATGCTGGTGTTGCTAGTCCTTGTTGCTATTACTATTATTTTTATTTGGTTGATGGATACATTTTGTTGCATTGGAAAGTAACTGTTGGATAATTACTATTGCAAAACAAAGACGTAAGTATAAATAATAAGGAAAAATAAATAAATATTGTGTCATGGATAACTATTGTCTTAAAAGTAATTTCACCTTTATTGGTGTAATCGAAAATGGATGTCGCCTCCCAAAGTTAACACAGTGTTTCCAAATACGTACACCTGAATGAGGAAGATAGAACACAATTGATATTGTTCTTTTTAAGTTCACATAAATAAGATCAAAAATAATTTTAAAGGAGAACGGTAGCATTAGTTGCACATCCCATATACAAGGTTATAACTGCATGTGTAACTTACTTTATTTGTTGGCATGTTTTGACGTATGTATTTTAATTATTAACTCTTTTTGAGGATTTTGAGTAATAGGACAATTTTCAAGCGTCCTAGATTGATATAATTAGATTATTTAAAGATATATTTTTACTAAAGAATGAGTGATTTAATTTGGGAGAAATTTCAAAGATTCATTCTTAATCAAACTTGCTCATTTACAAAGTACTACAATGCCTTCTCAAAGACTTGTGTTATGACTTATTTGTTCAATGTCAAGAACTTGTTTTTAGTGCAATTACTTCGTAAGCAAATTATTATTCATGTTTAATTTGTGACTAAACTTTTAAGGAGAAATTCTTATGGAAAAAATGATCTAATTGATGTATAAGAATGAAGTTGTTATTAAGTGAATGAGTTGAAACTAAATCGCATCTTGTACAGTTTATTCATAGTGAGTTACTATTTGAGTAAAACTCGTGAGCATAGGAAGATCTTCTGAATTGTGTAACTAACTATTGTGTCCATTCCTATTTATATATATATTTTTTCAATTGTTAATCTAATTGTAACTTACGAATATTTTTAGTTCAAGAATTATAATATATATATTTTTATCATGAAGCCTACTAACGAAGACTTGTAATTCATGAAATAGTCTTGAGAAATATATCCACACCTTTCCTTTCATAAACTCTGATGGCATTAGCAAATCGTTAAGACAATGTTTATTCAATATAATGGCATAGCTATTACAACCCTATTCCGTGGGTCTACCCTAAACACCTGTTTGATTCAATGGAATATCCTATTACACGCTTATTCA
This sequence comes from Gossypium hirsutum, assembly GCF_007990345.1. Lineage (NCBI taxonomy): Eukaryota > Viridiplantae > Streptophyta > Magnoliopsida > Malvales > Malvaceae > Gossypium > Gossypium hirsutum. Next base: position 2,941,118 of record NC_053448.1, read on the forward strand.
ATTGCGGGCCTTTGCAATAAAATTGTCTGATTTCTATTCTGTCTCTCACCACCGATTACTGATTCGGTGTTTCCACTTTCCCACTTTCTCCCTCTTCCTTCCATATTTCTCTCTTCCAATTTTTCTGCTTTCTTTTTCTTTCTCTTTTCCACTCTCTCCTTACCCTAGATCCAATCTCTCCTCCCATGGTGCTCTCCAAGAACTCCGGTGGTCACCGGGGATGCAAGAATCGATGTACTCAGTGATCGCTCAAGTCTTCATTTTTAGTAGCTTGCGTCGAACTATGCGATGAGGCCGCCGCCATCGACGTTTACCGTCTAATCCAATACGACATGTCCGGTTCTGCTTACGGATCTCGCTTCACCGCTCTCAACCACCACGCCGCCTTCTTGCATTTCCCTCCTAGCGCCGATCTTTCCAGAGCCGTCCTCATCATCCCTCTCCGTGAACTGAACATCACTTTTGTTCGAGGTTCACTTTCATTTCAACAATTTAATTCCTACTTTTCTGTTTTTAGTCTTCTTGAGATTAATTAAACCTTTTATTTTTGGTGTTTGGCAGAATATATCAATCAGAAAATGGAGGGAATAAACAAGTTCATGAAAAGGAGCAACTGAAAAATCTACTGGCAGAGCTGGAACAGTTACTTATACATGCAAATATACCCGTGAGTGTGACAGAAATTATATTTCTTAGGGTTAAATTTTGTCTTTATGCAAAATTATTACTTGCCACTATATGCCTGCATAAGTTTCCATGTTATTTAGTTTTTTGGTAAATACTATGCCTTGAGACTGAAGCTTCCTCATTTGCTAAGCTAATTTTGTTTAAGATCTGAGTTCTTTAACTTGACTGTTTACAAGGATTAGATTTTGTCGGTTGGAGTGTTATTTTGTCTCCGTTGATTGAGACTGAATCAAGTGTAATGTTTTTCCTTAGCTTAACAATTCTAATGCATTGTTGTTAACCTATACCAGCATTTGCATCATAATTGAAGTTGATTTTGACCTTGTTTGCTTGTTGTTTTTAACACTATCCAATTACTTTAACATCATTCCAAAATCCTGCCAGTCCAAAAGACTTGGATTCCTGTTTCTTGCTCCATGCTTCCATCTTAAGCAGATACCTGTTGTTGACTAGTTTTCATATCAACTAATTGTTTAATTGGAAAATGACAAACTTTGAAATTTCTTCCTAAAACATGCCTGATATATGTAACTCCAACATCAATGCTTATTCATATGAGCGAACTTTTTTCTATTGCTATTCTAGCATCATTGGTAAGCTTTTTCTAAAAATTAATCATACTGTGATATATGCTTAAGTCTCATACTCGTTGGTTTCCTGAAGGACATTATCATCTTATGTTCCAGTAGTGTTATCAGCTAGGGCTGACATCTGTCCTTTAGTTCTCTATGTTCGCTTTTTGTGCTCTGTGTGAAAATGGTTTTTAGAATTAAATCCAAGTTAATGTTGTTCTTGTGACTCCAAATGAAACCTTTGTTACTTCTCATTTAAGGTAGGAAAATTACAAGAAAAGAGAAAACTTTGCTACTTCTCAACTCTTGATTTGTTTTTTAATGTCCTTTTTATGTTGTAGTTGTAACTTCATTGTGGGGATCTTGTGCTGCAGTATCCTGTTTATTTCGCTTTTGAGAATGATGAGATTGATACTGTCTTGGCGGATATCAAGAAGAATGATGCGATTGGTCAACCTGCTACTGCAACTACTGGAGGGTCAGTTCATAGTTTTTTGGCTTAAAATTGATACTATATATCCAATGGTTGTATAAGGATGCTCGTTTGATGTCAGGGAACAGATCTGGCCTGAACTCTTCCCTGATTTCAACGAGGGATAAAATATATTACCTGTTTTTCTTGTTTTATTTCTCAAAATATTGTTGAATGATCATTTTCCAGCTTGAGGCCCAAATAAGCGGCTCACTTATTTTATTCATTTACATTTCTACTTTAATCTTACACCATTTTTGCTTATTTATGTCTTCGTTATTCATTTACCTTGGTTGTAAATTTATATGTAAATAAGTAAATATGACTCCATCTCTATTGTGATGTGTTTTTAGTTGGTTCGTATTCTCTAGTTCATTTTGTTGTTGAAATTGGTAAGAATTCATGTTTAATCCAACTCATCTTGTGAAAAATTCAGATACAAGCTTGTTATCCCAACACCTGAACCGAAGAAAGTTGCATCTCCCACCATCACTAATATTCAGGTGTGTGTCAAATTTTATTTTATTTTATTTGTAACTTTTCTAAATGAACAAAAAGAGTGCAACTGATTGCATAGTAGAGAAAAATCACATGGCTGCTTCTTGCATACAGTAATAATGAGACACATGTATCATATGGAAGACAGCCACCTGGTTTTGCTTTTATCATATGAAAGAATACTAGTTATGTTTTAAAAGAAAGAACCTTATTGCCTTCTGACCTGGGAACAACAAAATATATATCATTGCTTCGTTGAAGTTACATAACTTCATTTCAATTGTTGCTCACTCCATCTTCATATCATATGTTTGTCTTGTAAGATATTTTGGCGTCAGATATTGGTATGTTTAATTTTTCTTGAATATGCATTAATGGTTGTTTTCTGGAAGAAGTTTTCACTCTGGTAATTCTGCTGTGGTAACAGGGGTGGTTGTCTGGCTTGAAAGTTGATGGAGGTACAAATCAACTTCCAACGATTGCTATTGTGGCATCTTATGATACTTTTGGGGCTGCTCCTGTATGTATTTTATTGATTTTCAGTAAAGAAAATCAGCTTCAATTATCCAAATGACATGATAGAATATCATTACAATGTTGTAATTTTTTGATGTTGTAAAATTTTATAACATATGGATTATGACATATAAACTATAAAATCATGTAACTTTTTGTTAATATATGAATATTATGTTTGGATGTGAAATATAATTCTCAAATTATTTATTACTTCTAATATTTTGTTTTTTATTGTAGAATAATTAAATTATTTGTTTCACTAATGATATTTTAGCAGATTAAATATGTATTGTAGTTTAAAAATAATTAAGTAGATTATATATTATTTTTATAGTATTATATATTATGATTTTTTAATTCATATAATAATTATATTAAGAATTTTATTAACTTATATTTAATAATAATTATGTTAAAATATGGTTAAATTATTTATTATTTTTATTAAATTATTTTTAATAATAATCTTATTAAAATTTAATAATAATAACAATAATCTACTTAAATTTTTTTACTAAGGTACTCTAGTCATTTTAATTTTTTTCTTTATACTATTACATATTATTCCATTCAATGGAACTATTACAATTCTATTTCATTCAATTTAACCAAATAATTTAAACCAAATTAAACATAGGGTAAGGGCATAGGCAGATGCTTTGGCTCCTCAAATTATATTTTAAAATTTCTACTTTCACGCAATCCGTTAATGGTCTCGTCCTCGATGTTTTTTTTATCCGGTACATTTATTAGGAAAAACAAAACGACATCGTTGCAGTATGCAATGAATAACCAATAAGAAGCCGACACGATAAACAACCAAAACCCCCCAGTTGGGTTTTAAGGAACGCAGACTCAAGCCCTGCCCTATAGCAGTTTCCTTCCATTGCAGAGCCGAAGACCTCAAATCCATTCAAAAAAAATAAAAATGGAGGGAATATCGTACCAGCGATTCCCTAAGGTTAAAATCCGAGAGCTGAAGGATGACTACGCTAAATTTGAGCTTCGCGATACCGATGCCTCCATGGCCAATGCCCTCCGCCGCGTCATGATCTCCGAGGTCCCCACCATCGCTATTGACCTCGTCGAAATCGAAGTCAACTCCTCCGTCCTTAACGACGAGTTCATTGCCCATCGCCTCGGTCTCATCCCTCTCACCAGCGAACGCGCCATGTCTATGCGCTTCTCCCGTGACTGTGACGCTTGCGACGGTGACGGTCAGTGCGAGTTCTGCTCCGTTGAGTTCCATCTTCGGGCCAAATGCATTTCCGATCAAACCCTCGACGTTACCAGCAAGGATCTCTATAGTTCGGACCATACTGTTGTTCCCGTCGATTTCACCGATAACGCTGGCTACGATTCCACTGAGCCTAGGTACTTAGGGTTAAATTTATAAATTACTCCTGATTTGTTTTTAAAATTGCATTACGGCTTTAGGATTCGACGTTCGTACAACTGAAATTGTTTCTTTTCAGAGGGATTATTATTGTGAAGTTACGGCGAGGGCAAGAACTGAGGCTGAGGGCAATTGCTAGGAAAGGGATAGGGAAAGATCACGCCAAATGGTCACCTGCTGCGACGGTGACTTTTATGTATGAACCTGAGATTCATATCAATGAAGATTTGATGGAAAGCTTGACGCTTGAAGAGAAGCTAAGCTTTGTTGAGAGCAGTCCAACTAAAGTCTTTGACATTGACCCAAATACCCAACAGGTATGCTATGCCTTTACTTTCTACATCATTACATCAATTCTAACAAAGAAATTGTTTGGGATTAAGCTTTGGGTTGTGTTGGCTATCACTAGAGCTTCTGGATTGTTAAAGAAATTGCTGGTTTTGATTAATTACATCTGTGATCTGTCCAATAGGAGAATTGAATTGCTTTGCACGTCATCAAGGTCTTTCCTTTTAGAGTTTCTAGTTTGCTTGAGCTTAAAATGTGGATGTGTTTTAGTAGTATTTTGTCTTTATATGTTTCTTACAAAAGTTCCTCTTATGTGCCTTTTACTTTTGTGAATCATGAGGATATTGATGGAACTTGAGCTTCAGTTTAGGTTTCTGGATTGGAGTGTTTCTCCTTGTATTAGGGCTGTTAATACCACCCTGTGTTTATCTCAAAGCTAAAGATACGAGGTGTCAAACTACATTTCTTTCTGCTTTCATTTAAATGGGGCCTGCTTGCTACTGCTGCCATTACTGTGTTGAAAACCTTGTTTCTATAGGAAGTCTCCAATGATACTGTAATGTTGTTACTGACTATTATGCCAGTGAGTGTTGAAGCATTTCGGAATTAGTTCATTTGATTAGTGCTTTTTTTTCGCCTCATATTTTGTGTAGATAGCTGTTCTGACTTGCTTGAGCATCGTATGTTTCATGTATGTTGAGTGCCTTGTTTCAGTCCCTATATTGCGAGCCAAAAATTGGAGGTTATGCTATTTCACTGCTGCTGCTGTTGGCGCTGCTAACTATGAATTCTATTTTTATCTTGAAAACAGGTTGTGGTGGTTGATCCAGAGGCGTATACCTATGACGATGAGGTGCTAAAGAAAGCTGAAGCTATGGGCAAGCCAGGTCTTGTGGAGATATATGCCAAAGAAGATAGTTTCATCTTTACAGTTGAATCCACTGGTGCGATCAAAGCTTCTCAGTTGGTTCTTAATGCTATAGAAATCCTGAAACAGAAGCTGGATGCAGTTCGCCTGTCTGAGGATACTGTGGAAGCTGATGATCAGTTTGGTGAACTAGGTGCCCATATGCGAGGAGGATGATCTGCTTGTAATTAAGAACTAGCCATTGACATTTGTAGGTTTCAGAAAAGGCGTGTTTACATCTAACTAACTTCCTTTTGTTTAAAACTCTTGAGATATTTTGGGTAGAACAGACTACTTGTTTTCCTTGATGAAAATTGTCAGCTATATGCCATCTGTTTTAAACTTAAAAGCCAGCAAAGCATGGACTGACAAATGATTTAGCCTGTAGCTTATTACTTTGTCCAAACTATCAGCCTTTGTATTTATGTTTCTGCTTTGTTGTTTCTTCCCACTAGTGATTCATCAGTGAGCTTTTAGCTGGTTGAAATGTATACTAGCATTTCGCTTTTCGCCTCTATTGTATGTCGAGATTAAGTTTCCCTTTGGCTTCGTCAAGTTGCCATCTAGGTTTAAAAATGGTGGCTACAGCTACAGTAGAAACTTATGTGGTTGCAACTTTATTACTCCATTCTTATTCCGCTTCTCTACTTGAGCCTTTATCGAAGTTTTCAGAACTAAATTGGTGGTCAAACTAATCAAACCATCAATCTTCGGTTCAATGAGTTCGTCCATCTTTAATCATGAGTTAAATTAATTTTTTCTTGGTTCAACTAATTTACACTTATTTGTGAATCAATTGATCTAATTTGAACCGATACAGTTGAAACTAAATTTTACTTAATTTATGTAAATCTTGGGGTCCAAGAATTCTCTTATCAACTTAAACATGAAACAAGCCAAAATAATACAATGACACGTTTAATCATCGTCTTCCTTGGCACGAATGTTTGGAACTCGGATTGAGAGTTTTCTGATTCCAATTACTACCGTTTTCGTTACTTGCTAATCCCATTAACTGTGATTCACATTTAATGGAATGTTTATTCTGATAGTCAAATGTAATAGTTTTTTTCAATTTACAACATAAAGAAGGCAGAACCAGATTCTGATGATGATACAAGATTCAAATGAAGCGAATATGATTTGATATAATATGGCCGACGCGTATAACTTGCAAACCAGTTTTATGTACAGAAGAAGTGGCATCTGTTGTGTTCTGCCCCAAGTTTAGTCACTTTCATAGTCCTCATCATCTCCAAAGCTGAAAACAGATGCATCAGCCGCCATTGCCCTGAATTCACTTTCTGAGCTCGAAACTTGAACACCTGCAGCAGGAGGAGCTGCAGCAGCAGCAGCAGCATCTTTTCTTGGCTCACTAGTACCATGAATTGGTTGGGAGCTTGCACTTCCTAAAGAAACTTGCTCGGTAGAATGCACCAAACTTGCAACTTGAACTGATTTGTCATTTGTTTCAGGTTCGGAGGTTGCTGAATTAAGAGCTATTCCCTCTGCAGATGTTGCCTTATTCTGCCTGCTCTTTGAAGAACCAGATTCTTCTGCCTCACCGTCTGAGAACACATCATCTTTGTCATTATGTCCTGGGTCTTTATTTTCATTTGCTGGGGCTGCACCTCCGTCAGTTGATGCAGCACCAGTCCCGGAGCTTTCGTCTGGCTTATTGGTAGTAGTTTCAGTCTGGGGCGTGGTGGGAACAGTACCATTATAATCTACTAGCACAACCTCAACCTGGAAACCAGGGGACGGCAATTTCCTCTGCATATTAACAAAAGGAAGCTCATAACACTAGAGAAGAAATTATTTGGGCCAGAAAGAAAGAAATGAAGATCCAAGACAACATGGAACATCACAATACATTTCATGGTTTACCTTGTCAAACCAATCAAGCTCACTGGTATTCAGAACTTTTCTGTTTTCTATCATTGTTGTGTTTAACCAACTGACAAATCAAAAGGGGCAGAATCACAAGATGATTAGTTACAAAATAGTAAAGCCTGAAACTACTTTTACAGGGATGAGGGCTACCAACATACCAGTAGAAATCTCCTTGGCGATCATGAAAATGAACTTTGAAATCCCCATCCAACTGAGTTAGACCAGGCTCCCCAGGCAAAGCAAAGACCATAACTCCTTTCTTTGGTGCGCTAAACCAAAAATCTTCAGGCTGTGAAGAACATGTACGTGAACATTATTTCAAATTGGTATTCTGAGGCTCAGACTTTCAAATAGCATTTTTCAAAACATATTGGTGGTGGTTATAATCATGTTGTAAAAATCGGACCAGACCGACTTGTTCAACCATTGAACTGGGAAATAGTTGCTCCAATCGTTTAACCATATAAGTTGAACAAAATATATATAACTGGCCAAACCAGTAATAACCGGAAAAAAAAACTGGTAAAAAAAAAGAAATAGATTTTTTAACAAAAAATTTCGGTTTTTTCATCACATTTTGGTCCATTTTCATGTTTTTTTTTTTGTAAATATATTTCTTCCTAATTTTTATGATTTTTTATTATTTTTCCCTTTTCGAATATTTTATGAATTTATATATTTTAATGGGTTTCCTTAATTATTACGAATTTATATATATTTTATATTTCCTGAGATGGTTGAACCACCCAATTGAACCAAAAATAAAATACCTAACCGGTGTGACCTCCAGTTTGGCATTTACCATGATTATAATAATTATACAAAACAATAAAAAATATTAGACATACCGAGAGATCCTTGGTGCGCGGATGCTTCTTTGTTGAGAAGATAACACCTGTACACAGGAGTATTGAAGTTCATGATTTAATCTAGGGTGATAGCTAAGATAGCATTAAATGACAATAAAATGGCTGCATGTCACTTTCATCTGTTAATTTCCCAAAAAAAAGAACCATTGTACAGTATTCATAACAAAAGATAAATAGCATCAAGAGTTAGGTTTGAACCTTAAACATGAGGAAGCAAATTAATTCAACAATGAAATTATGAGATTACTTAGTTGCTATTGGGAAGATTCAAATACAACATAGGAGTTTCAGACTATGGCTATGTATTTAAACACATTTATGCCAGCATTATACCATAAAACACCACCAGTACATAATAAACAGGAGTTTGAGATACTAGTGCCTGCCTGCACCATGAAGGTTGAACCAATTATCTTGTATTCAAACCTATAAGGCGTTTGTCTGTGTTGAGAACATCTAAAACACCCAGATGCAATGAGAAGTTCAGCATAAAACAATAAGAACAAGCCAGCAATCAAATAAAGGGAATTGTTTGCAGAGACAGATAAGATATACCATTATGATCAGAGATAGTGATGGAGGGCCTGATCCAATAAGGGCAGCGATGGAGCCGGAACCCCCTAAGCATGCACCTGCATAAAAAGTGGATCAGCACTAAATGAAGACCAAATATGCAACATAAACATTCTATAGCCAGATAATACCTCCGCCCAGGCGGGTTTTCACCATTGAAGTATGTTAACGTGCGTTCGAAGTATTTGACATATCTCTACAATGCATGCAAAAAAGAAAATGCCAAAGATAAGATGAGATAAATAGCTTGCCAGAAACAAATCTTGAAAGTATAAATTTTATATCACTGAAAATCAATTGCTCACAATTTGACTTGGCAGAACAAGCCCCTTTCCATCAACACATCTTTTCTGGTTGTAGTAGTCAATGGACTCTTCAGCAGTGGGGAAGAACTGCAGAAGGATAGCAATTAGCAAATAAGTTATATAAGAACATAATCATCTATTGTGACCAAGAAATGTGAAGCTACACCAAATTTACTAGCACTTCTTCAACGCGTTCATTGAGTCAAACCTTCAAGTATAGAAGAAGGCTAGAGATCATCAACCCTGTCCTTGCCATTCCAGCTTTACAATGCACAACTACAACATTCTCAATGTCCTCCTTCAGCCATGAGTAAGCACTTCGACAGAAAGATATTATCAATTGAATTGGGGGGCAATTATGATCATCAAACGGGAAACTGGCCACCTGAAGAAAAAGTTTGGTATAAATGACATAAATAATAAGATGACTCAATTTCATTTCACACTCTGCTCATCTTACAGTAAGTTTTAACAGGGTGTATTTGCTGTTGTACATGCATTGAGTGGGAAACAAAAGGTGATGGTTTTCGTCAAAGTTGAGGAGGAATTGACTAGTCCCGGGAATTATCCTCACCAATGACTGATTGTCATCATTGAGTAAAACACTCTTCTTAATCCTGTCCTAATGGATTCCATTGAAAAATTGTTTAACAAGAAAACTGGTGGCCGGTTTCATCGTTGTGAGATGAACTTATTTTTGTATCTGACGGGTCCTACCAAATGGGAAGTAAAATAATTTTCAAATGCCAAAATAGGGTGATATAGTTACCCGGTTAAGAGATAAGAAGGTTCTTCTATCAAAGCTGAACAAATAGGTGTGGAGCACAATGCCACCAAATAACCAAAATAATTTAAGAAATAAGCCTGGGAGAAGTATTAGAAGTAAACATATTCCCATAAGAGTTCCCATAACAAATAACAGCATACCTTTCCTTCAAGTAATGAAGCATCATATAGTCTTTCAGAGCAAAGGTTATACACTTTGTACTTGTCCTGCATATAGAAAGTCAATAGAGTTTAGCACCAAAAGCTGCAGTGGGGCTGGCCAAGGATGAAAACATAGTAACATGCATATGAATTAGTGACAAAAAGGCCACTTCAATCCAAAATTTTCTTTTGATTGGTACAGCCAAATATTCAGGAACAATGATTTTAACTGCTTCAGAAACCTCAACCGAAAGGTTCATGCTGAAGAGAGGTGGACGTAAACTTTGAAAAAGGTACAGGCCAGAAAGTTGAACATAGACTTGTGAAGTTTTTATTTGAAGATAGACGATTGCCAAAGAAGGCATAGAAAGAACAGAGTGAAGACTGAGGAAAGTTCTCATGTTCAAAGAGCAGAAAATATATTAAAAGAAGAGGCAAGAATAATCTCTCCCAACCACCAATCAAAATTTAATAAATCAGTATTTGAATGAGCTGCTCTGCAGCAAAGACAACTTATCATCATTGCACACAGTCCTGTAAGATGTTTAATATATCTCAAATACTGAAAAAAAAAACTAACACAAACAAGGGAAAAAAATTGTTTTTGTTCAACTTATGATGTCAGAACAACGAACTTGCCATCTATTTAGGAAATAAATGGTAAAGCCCCAACAAAGAAACATCACAAAAATCAATATGTCTTAGTAAATTACTACAAGAAGCAATCATAAGACAAAATTTGATGGAAAAATTGTAAAAATAACATTAATCAGGGGAAATGCCAGAAAAGAAAAGAATAATGATGCATGGAGTGGTTAATTATATACTGATAGAGATTTGATTACCTTGTGATATGTTTCAAAAAACTTAATCACTTCTTCCATGTGATTACGATAGAAACCCTGTATCACAATTATACATTTTTCAGTGCAGACATGAGAGGATAGTCAAATTCAACTACCGATTTATGTAGCTACCTCAACATATCCAAAAAACCCAGAGCTCAAGTCACCAGCAGGGAATCCCATAGCAATTATGTTCTCAGTGATGTATGTCATATCTAAGTCAAATCCTCCTTCCTGAAGTGAAGGTGCACAGGTAAAGTCACAAATATTGAGATTCAAATCAGAGTAAAAAACAACAGTTACTAGACATATCACACATGAAATTCTTTTATTTATTATTTAAAATATTGGAGAAAAAATGATATGGGAAAGAAGAGCATACAGCCCACCTGGTATCTCCGTTTGTTCTGTGAAACAACATGACGAGCCTTAACCTGTACAGCTTTTACTGCATTTTTAGATGAGTCCACTATACCTTTCGTAATTGTTCCAAGAAAACCAGGCTGCGTGGTTGCTGAAGCACCGTCAGAACTATCACTAGCAGGAGATTTTGGAGACGAACGCAGTCCAAACCCACTAGTAAATCGTGAAAAAGTTGATTTTCCAGCATTTCCTGTTGGTGAGTTCTCTTGCGAGGTAGCAAATGGCTGAGGAATTTTTAAATTTTTGGCCCATGATGACAGCTTGGATGGTGCATCAAGAGTAGGATTAGTAGATCCTGAATTTGTGACAGCAGGAGTTTGTACCTCAGAAGCTTTAGCAGAAGGCGAACTTGGCTTGTCAGCAGGTACATCATCCATTCTGCCGTTCCAGAGGTCTAAATAATAATTGAACGTCAAGAGTTAAAAGACCCAGCATATACGACACCAGTTTATAGTAATTACAACTGCAAGCATAATGTAGAATTTCAGCTAAAAAATACTAAATGCTATAAGAAACATAGACTTCTTGTCTTCCTACATTTAAGTAAACGAAAATCACAATTTGCTACATACTCAAATTGATTTGACTTATTGCCGCAAAGCAAGTATAAAATGGGATGAAAATGCTGACATAAGCAGATAGTCAGGTGAATCTTCTAGTTTTCTGTACTTTACATTCTTCCCAGTAATGCATGGCACATCAATCTTTTCATGATCTTACAAAGAAAAAGTAGTGCCAAAATAACATAATTGCAATAATGCAAGGTATAGCACCGATCACTCTAGGAGGTACTTTTAATCTATGCATTTATTTCCAGAAGAAATTTCAGCTGTCCATTACTAACAAGAAAATGTTGTGAGTTGCAGCACGCTAGGCAAGCAACCGTTCATACAGAAAAATAATGTACAAGAACAACTATTACAACTGTTTCAAATGCGAGATTAACAAATTATCAGCTTCTCACTCAGATTACTTGCTAATTAACAAACAATAGTTACTGATTGTTCACTCCAAAGGTCAAAAGAACATATTCATTTGCTCTTCAAGTACACTAAAGTCTTCAGCATCTAATCAAAATAAAACTTCAGAAACCCTAAACAGTTGAAAAGCAAAAACTAAAGGTGAAATAACATGAAATCATCGACTCTTCCAAAAGATTTGGTTAAAGAGATTAAGATCAACGGCAATTATCTTACCTCGTATTGAGACTACGGAATCACTTTAGTAGGGGATTGCAAAAAAAAAAAAAAGGACCTAGGGTTTCAAAATTGAACAAGGCGATGGAGAGAGAGAAGGGACCGAGGAGGGAGGAGTGGCATTCGGTATTTTCAAGGTTCTTTATTGCGTCAGTTCACGCGCTCTCCGTGGCCAACGAATGTGGACCGCTGATTTGGTTGAAACTGTATTAAAGCTTGTAATTGGACGGTGCGTGATTTGTTTCACAATTACTGAATAAACTGTATTAGCTCTTACAATGAGATATGTTCTCTTAAGATTCTTTTATATGGCCCCATACTTTATCTTCTTGGTCAATATATGGCCCCATGCCATACTGATGAATATTCATATATTTAATCTTATAATTTTATTAGGATAAACTCAATTATTACCTCTTATCTTATCTTAAAAATTCTTCTTCCCCCAACAAAGAAAATCTAGATTTGATAATATAAAAGTTATCTATCTTCCATCTTTTTCATTTCATATTATAAAACCACCCTAATTCTTTATAATTTATTTATTGTTTAGAGAAAAAGTATATTGCTTATAAATGCGATTTTTTTGCATTGTTTTATTTTATATTCATATAATGTATTATTATGCAGAATTTTGATATAATGGATTTTATTTGATTAAGTTGGTGTCAGTTAAGTCAATTTTGTTAGTTTAGTCTATTATCATCTCGGTTATGGCAGTTAGGTTAATAGATTATCAATCACTAAAATTCATAACTTAATCGACTTAATATATATTTATTACGAAAATTGCATAAAAAATTACTAAATTATTAGTAAGTTTATCTTTTATTCACTCAACTTTAAAAAGTTTCAAAATGGTCACTAAATTATTTCAACTTTGAACATCACAAATTTACAAACCACAATCTAAACAGCTTCTCTCCGTTATTTGTCCATTGTTATTTTTGTTGGCTTTTCTTCTTCATTTGCTTCTCAAGCAATAACAAACTTTGTCTTTGTCGTGGTTCATTGTTTGGTACTTGTAGTTGGACCTTGCTTCAATAGTTCCTAGTGGATTGTCCTTGCTGTGTTTCATTAGCAAAATTACTAAATAATGTGAGGAAAACAATTATAGGTTTTAACACGTTCTGTAAAAAATAGAATGTCGGTAATGGTAATATATTGCAAAGAAAAGAGAAAGAAAAATAAAGAACACGCAGATTTTTACGTGGAAACCCTTTCGTGGAAAAACCCACGGGTAGAGGAGAAGAAAATTCACTAGGTCGAATTCGAATGATTACAAGAGTAGGCTAAGTCTATTTATAGGCTTGTAAAACCATATTCTAATAGGAGTGTAGTAAGATTGAAACACCTTATTCTAATCAATATCAAATAGATGGAGTTTAATAAGGTTTAAAAAACCTTATTCTAAAATAAAATAAAAGAAGTGTAGTTCTATATGGATTTTACTTTTATTTTATTTTACCACTGTATTTTATTTAAATAAGGATTCGGGTCACTTAATTCTAACAATCTCCACCTTGACACGAATTCTCAATGAACGAGTTCTTCATCGCGAACTCTCAACGAACAAGTTCTCCACCTCTTCCATAAAACCCCTTAAGGGTTTAACTTCAACAATGAACACCAACCAAGTCTAAGCAATGCTCAAACTTGGTTATAGGAAGTGACTTAGTCATCATATCTACAGGATTTTCATGAATACTAATTTTTCTCACAACAATATCACCACAAGCAATAATATCAAAAATAAAATGATACCAAATATCAATGTGTTTTGTTCTCTCATGAAACATTTGATCTTTTGTAAGGAAGATGGCACTCTGACTGTCACAAAATACTGTACTGATTTGAAGGTTTTCATTGAGTTCACTAAAGAGTCCCTTCAACCAAATAGCTTCTTTACAAGCCTCAATAATCACCATATACTCAACTTCAGTGGTAGACAAAATGACTGTAGTTTGCAAAGTGGCTTTCCAACTGATTGCACAACCTCCGATTGTAAAGACATAACCTATGAAATATCTTCTTCTATCAAGGTTTCCAGCAAAATCAACATCAACATACCCAATGACTCCATCTCTAGTTTTTCCAAACTATAAGCAAACATCAGTTGTAACACCCCTTACCCGTATTCAATACCGGAATAGGGTACGAGGCATTACCAAAACACATGCACTTGTAAACGTATTTAACCGAGTTATAAAATTTCATCTAAATTAAAACTTTCAAAATAATTAACATGCTCCTATAACTTTTCACAATATATCCTCAAAATGTTATAATCATAATAATTAGGGCTTACGAGATCCGATACATACTCATGCAATTCAATGCTTCATTTCCATTTCCTGCAATTCGCAATTTCTCATGCTCACGATTTAGATCATATCACTAGCAATTTCCATTTAATTCACGTACAATTCAATGACATCAAGTTCAACACTAATACGTATTTACCATTTAACTCAATGTTTATTGATTATACCATTCAATAACGCATTTATGAAATTCTCAATTTTGCAATGAAAATATCACTTTAGCTTGAATAACAACATCGTCCTGATATAAATACACTACCACTTATCCATTTACTTTAATTTTTTTGGGTCCATTTGTCACTTACCATCCTTAATCAAATTAGGGAACGGTTACGAAAAATTGAGTACTTCACTTTCACTTTGCCATAGTATAACTATGGTCTTACGTATGATCACTTATCACTTGTCCCTGATCAGATAAGTGTAGCTAGGCTACCACTTATCACTTTGTCACTTGATCAGATAAGTGTAGCTAAGGCTACCACTTATCACTTTCTCACTTGATCAGATAAGTGTAGCTAAGGCTAATACTTATCACTTTGTCACTTGATCAGATAAGTATAGCACTTATCACTTTTTCACTTGATCAGATAAGTATAGCACTTATCACTTTTTCACTTGATCAGATAAGTGTAGCTAAAGCTACCACTTATCACTTTGTCTCTTGATCAGATAAGTGTAGCACTTATCACTTTTTCACTTGATCAGATAAGTGTAGCTAAAGCTACCACTTATCACTTTATCCCTTGATCAGAAGTACTCAAATCTGGCGTTCCGCTTAATTTGATCATTTATTCGATTTTTGCATTTTTATTTTACTCTCATTTCAACAATAAATACATTTCATCATACATTATATAATTCATGAAATTAACATTTAATCATTAAATTTCAGCCATATGAACTTATTATTTCATTATCTTTCCACACTTGTTTCTATGCACATCACACAAGATATAAGCATATCATTCAACCATAGTTGCAAGCTAGTGTATTTAAACATGACTCTTTTTGGAACTAACCACACGATAAACCATTTCAATGCATAACTTATAAATTTCATGTGGCATAATCTAGCCACTACTTGGCCAAAGTCTAAGCATATACACCAAATATGTTAGCCAAATACACGTATAGCATAAACATTATAAGCATGGATGAGCACAACATTTATTCATGTATCAGGCTTACCAACATGTGTTAATTCATAAACCATTCATGACATTATTTCATGCCAAATCATATACCGAATATACCATACACACATACTATGAAACTTTTATTTTCACACATGAGCTTAAACCATGACCAATAATGCACAAATATAAGCATCATTTCTATTTCATCGTTTATCAATTAAAATCAAGCATATGACCAATTATACACAAATCATTCATATATTTCCCAATTTTCCTCCACCTCCTCTCCATTCCACATCCTTAATGTGTATAACACACTTAAACAACATTAGCTATAATTTCACTATTCACTCACATGTATATTCAAAACTGTTTATCCGAGTCAGAGTCACTAAATTATTTTTATCCAGAGCGACAGAGCTCCAAATTAAGATCCGTTAATTTTCACTAAAACTAGACTCACATATATTCATACCATAAAATTTTCAGAATTTTTGGTTCATCCAAATAGTACAGTTTATTCTTTAAATTTTCCCCTGTTTCGTTGTCTGACAATTCCAACTACTCTTCACTAAAAATTAGTTATCCCATTGTACAGAATTCGGATGATGTTTTCATTTGTTTCTTCCAAAAATAGACTCATTAAGGATTCTAACCATATAAATTATAACTCATAATCATTTTTTTACAATTTTTAATGATTTTACAAAGTCAGAACAGGGGAACCCGAATTCATTCTGACATTGTCTCACAAAATCTATTAGATCTCATGGTTTACAATTTCATTGCTCACACCGTTTCTTTTATAAGAAACTAGACTCAATAAGCTTTAGTTTCATATTTTATTCATCTTCTAATCCAATCTCTAAAATTTTTTGTGATTTTTCAAAGTTACACTACTGCTGCTGTCCAAAACTGTTTTAGTGCAAAATGTTGATTTCCATTTTGCCCCAAATTTCACAGTTTATACAATTCGGTCCTTTCTCAATTAACCCCTCAATTAATATAATTTTCTTAATTAATACTTTACCTAGACATTATAAGTTGTTACACAACTATTTAAATTCAGAATTTCCACATATAACTCTATCTTCAAACTCTTTTACTATTAGGTCCCAAACATTCACTTTCTATTCAATTCTTTCAATAAAATCAGCATATGAACAATTTAAAGCTCTAATTTCATGATAAATCATCATATAATTCCAGCATATATTCATATCAACTTTCAAATTCTTTCATAAAATCAAAAACTAATGAATTTAACAAGTGGGCCTAGTTGTAAAAGTCATAAAAATACAAAAATTTCGAGAAATAGTCAAGAATTGAACTTACTTGTAATAAAAATATGAAGAACCAGCTTGAAGAAGCCCTTCCATGGTGTTTTAGCTGATGAGAATTCAGAAAAATGAAGAGAAATCTAGATAATTCTACTTTGGTCCTAACTTTATTAAGCAAATTTTGTAATATTCCAATTTTGCCCTTAATTCTTCTTACTTTCTTGCTGATTTCATGCCTTTGCCGTCCAGCCCAAATAGAACTTGGGTCTATTTTCCTTTTAAGCCCTCTTCCTTTTATCATTTAAGCTATTTAATCATTTCCCAAAATTTTGCATTTGTTACAATTTAGTCCTTTTTGTTCAATTAATTATCAGAACTTTAAAATTTCTTAACGAAAGTTTAATACTAACTTTTTAACACTCCATAAATATTTATAAAAATATTTATGGCTCGGTTTAAAATCCCCGAGGTCTTGATACCTCATTTCGATTCTAATTATTTTAATATTTATTTCTAGTGCACTATTCACTATTTCAAAAATTTTCCTAACTTCACATTTAACTTATACTTATTAAATTAATAATATTTTCTACCCATTTTTCGAATTTAGTGATCTCAAATCACCGTTCCGACACCTCTGAAAATTCAGGCCATTACATTTTTTTTCTCGTCGGATTTGTGGTCCCGAAACCACTGTTTCGACTAGGCCTAAAATCGGGCTATTACATCAGTAGTACCTCGTAAGTATATTAAAATCCACTAAACTGATTTCTAATATTCTTTACCAGGATTCTTCATGTATTTGCTAACTGCTCTGACTACATATAATAAATCTGGACGTGAGCAAACCATAGCATACATGAGAGATCCCACTGCACTAGAGTATGGAACATGTGACTTATACTCAATCTCATCATCTGATTGTAGAGACAAAGCCGATGAAAGTCTGAAATGGGTTGCTAAAAGAGTACTAATAGGCTTAGCACTTTGCATATTGAACTTGCAAAGAACTTTCTCGATGTACCACTTCTAACTTAGGTACAATTTATTTGCTTTTCTATCTCTAAGAATCTTCATACCAAGTATCTTCTTTGCTGGTCTCAAATCTTTAATCTCAAATTCTTCACTTAGTTGGGCTTTGACATTTCTTATCTCTCATTTATCTTTTGCTGCTATCAATATGTCATCAACATAAAGGAGTAGATACACAAAAGAACCATCATTGTTTTTCTTAAAGTAAACACAACTGCCAAAGTTATTTCTTTTGAAATCATGAAAAGTCATAAAGGAATCAAACCTCTTATACCACTGTCTTGGTGATTATTTCAAACCCTAAAGGGACTTTTTCAGCAAGCAAACATAGTCCTCTTTTTCTGAGACTGTAAAACCCTCTAGTTGTTGCATGTAAATATCCTCTTCAAGTTCTCTATGCAAAAATGCACTTTTTACATCTAACTACTCAAGCTCTAAATCATGCATGACCACAGTACCAAGCAAAGTTCGAATCAAACTATGCTTCACAACAGGGGAGAACACATCTGTGAAGTCAACTCTTGAAATTTGATTGTAACCCTTTGCAAAAAGCATTGTTTTCTATCTGGGTTCTTCAACTTCTAGAGTACATTCTTTCTTTTTAAACACTCATTTACAACGAACAACCTTTTTTACCTTTAGGAAGTTTCACAAGATCCCATGTTCTATTTTTGTGGAGTGATTTCATTTCCTCTTGTATAGCAAACATCCACTTTTCTGAGTATTCATAGCTAACCGCCTTAGAATAATTAAATGGCTCTTGGTTTGTATCTATATCTTCAGCCACATTTATAGCATAAGCAACTAGATCAGCTCAGCATACTGCTTTGCAGGTTTAATTTCTCTTCTAGTTCTGTTTTTGGCGATAGAGTATTGTGGTGAATAAGCAACTCTATTATGAATTTTTGTGCTGGCTTGAGAAATCGACTCTATTGTAGATTCTGGATTAATCTGATGCTTCACCTACTTTTGAGTTTCTTTATTAGAAGAGTCTTTAAGTGATAAATTAGGTAGCATAGCAGTTTCAACAAAAAACATCTCTACTAATAACAACTTTTCTATTTTTAAGACACCATAACTTGTACCCTTTTACACCAGCTTTATAACTAAGAAAAACGCATTTAATGGATTTCAGTTCCAAATTTCAATTATCAACACGAGCATATGCAGGACAACCAAATATCTTTAAATCAAAATAGCCAGTAGGATTACCAGACCATACCTTTTGTGGAGTCTTTTTGTCAATGGCAACGGATGAAGATCGGTTGATTAAAAAACATTAGTAGATGCTGCTTCGGCCCAAAATGACTTTGATAAGTTGGTATTTGACAACATACATCGAACCTTCTCTATGATTGTTTTGTTCATTCATTCTGTAACGCCGTTTGCTGTGGAGTAGGACGAACTGTCAAGTGTCTCATGATCCATTCTAACTTGCACAATTTTTTAAATTCATCAGAAAAGAACTCTAAGCCATTGTCTGTGCGGAAGTATTTTATTTGTTTTCCTATCTGTTTTTCAATCATAGTTTTCCAAGACTTAAATGCGGAAAACACTTTGCTTTTTTACTTCAGAAAGAACGCCCAAACTTTTCTGAAAAAATCATCAATAAAAGTTAGCATATAATTAGCTCCACCTCTCGAAGGCACTCTAGATAGCCCCCATAGATCAGAATGAATATACTCCAATGTTCCTTTCGTGTTATGGATTCCTTTGGTGAATTGAACTCTTTTTTGCTTCCCAAAAATGCAGTGCTCACAGAGCTTCAGTTTGCAAATTCCATACCCATCAAGAAGTCCTCTTTTGCTCAATTCTACCATACCATTCTCACTCATATGCCTTAGGCGCATATGCCAAATTTTAGTAATATCATCATCTGACAAGAAAGAGGGTGCAACAGCTACATCACCAGTAATAGTAGAACCCTGCAAAACATATAACTTGGTAGTGTTTTTCTGCCATTTCATCACAACGAGGGAACTTTTAGAAATATTCAAAACCCCACTTTCAGTTGTGTATTTGTACCCTTTTGAATCAAGAGTACTCAACAAAATTAAATTTCTCTTCAATTTTGGAACATGTCGTACGTCACTAAGTGTTCTGACAACTCCATCAAACATCATAACTTTAATTGTTCCAACACCTGCGATTTTATAGGAAGCATTATTTCCCATCAAAACAACACCTTTAGACACTGTTTTATAAGTTTTAAATCAATCTCGATTGGGATTCATGTGGAAGGTGTAGCCTGAATCAAGGATCCACTCCTCATTCACTTTAGAATTGTTGACAGAAACGACTAGAAGTTCACCATCGTTGCAGTCTTTTACAACATCAGCTTTACTAGAATTTTCTGGTTGTTTTCTTTTTTAATTCACAGCCTCCCTTTTGATCTTGTTCTGTAGCTGATAGCACTCAGATTTAATGTGTCATTTCTTCTTGCAAAAGTTACAAGTTTTACCTCTGTTTGAAGACTTCGATCTACCCTTAGATTTACTGTGAGGATTTCGTTCTTATGTCCTTCCATGATCATCATTAGCATTCCGATCTTGTCTCCCATGAACAATGAGACCCTCTCCCTAAGAGTTGGTTTTAACCACAAGATGCTTCATCTTATCATACGAGGTCAAAGAATCATAAACTTCATCAACTGTGAGAGACTCATGACTATATAAAATCGTGTCTTTAAAGGTTGAATAAGACGAGGGCAACGAACAAAGTAGAATCAACCCTAGATCTTCCTTATCATACTAAACCTCTATGACCTCCAAGTTTGAGATAATTTCTTTAAACACTATTAAGTGTTCGTACACAGACGCACATTCTTCCAAATGATGAGCATTAAGACGCTACTTCATATGCAGCTTGCTGGTTAGAGTTTTCGACATACATATGTTCTAGCCTCTTCCATAATCTAGCAGCAGTTTTCTACTTCATCACATCTTGCAAAATTTCGTTAGACAAATGCAGATGTAACTGTGTTAACGCCTTTCGATTCTTACACTTCTTCTCTTCCTCCGTCAATGTCGAAAACATCTTATCTACCCCTAGCAAGGCTTCCTCTAAGTCCATCCGTGTAAGAACTACTTGTATCTTTATCTGCCATAACACGAATCTAGTGTTGCGATCCAACAATAAAATTTTATACTTCAAAGACGTCATTACCGTGATTAAGATGAATAACCCGGAAGCTCTGATACAAATTTGTAAAAAATATAATATTGGTAATTACAATATATCGCAAATAAAAGAGAAAGAAAAATAAAGAAAACATAGATTTTTACGTAAAAACTTTTCGTGGAAAAAATTACAGGCAGAGGAGAAAAAAATTTACTATGTCGAATTCGAATGATTATAAGAGGAGTAGACTATGTCTATTTATATGCTTGTAAAACCATATTCTAATAGGAGTGTAGTAAGATTGAAACACCTTATTCTAATCAATATCAAATAGATGTAGTTTAATAAGGTTTGAACAACATTATTTTAAAATAAAATAAAAGAAATTTAGTTCTATATGGATTTTACATTTATTTTATTTTATCACTATATTTTATTTAAATAAGGATTCGAGTCACTTAATTCCAACACGTTCTAATATTGATATCAATATATGTATTTGGAAAGAATTAGAAAAATATCCATGGCCGACATTTACATTTGAGTCTGAGTATTATAATTTAAATGCAATTGTAATTACCATTAGGCATGTTCTAGCTGTAAGGCCATAGATGGGGTAACTCAGAGGGTAGCAACTATAGTGACCATCACAGAATTCAATTGGGCAGTAGCCCTACACAAAACAGTATTTACTAAGGCATACATGCAATAGCAAGTGCTTCTAGCATAGCATGTGTAGTATTCATCACAAACTGTCGAGGGCTTGACAGGTGAAGGTGCAAAGGGCGCTGGTTTAGGGAGGTTCTGTCCTTTCTTGATGGGGTATGATGCCATACTGCAATGCTACAATTTCTATTGGAATGGCCAACCACATTAATTTCAATTCTGATGTATCCATTCTCTGCCCAGTTTGAACCCCACGAATTCCTTACTATCCAGTAATCCATACTATTTTCTGTGTCATATCGCACGATAACAACACCACGGTCTAAGTCTATTTTGCAGTCATCAGAGAATACACCCTGAAAACACACAAAAAAAGTGTAATGCTTTTTTTTATATAAGCTTGAAAATTCAACAGTAACGAGACAAGCACTAGTTAACAATCATTGTTTCAACTATTTACCGATTGGTAGAGCTGGAAGGCCCTGCCACCAGCTTCAATGCCAACACTGACTGATAGGAGCGAAGCCAGAACAAATTTTTAGGGGGGCCAAATAAAATTTTAATTTTTTATAGTCTATATCTTTATAATTTTTGAAGGATTAAATCAAATTTTTATAATTTTAGCAGAGGCCGAAGTGTAATTTTACATTTACTAATTTAAAATTTTTTAAAAAAATTAAGGGCCTAAATAGTAATTTTACATTTTAGGGGGGTCGGTGCCCTTGCCAACCCCCTAAATCTGCCTCTGCTAACTGATCAATTTGCCATAGCCTTTTTCAATGAATTCTCATCGTTTTTAGGAACGTCTTCATATCCATCTGTGGAAACAATACGTGCATTTTTCTGAAAGGATGAACAGAAACTAAAAGAGGTTAACCAATCTGAATGAAGAACACCATGAGACACCAGCATAAAAGTGTCTTATTTGAGGTTGAAAAATATGTAAATTCTCAAAAGCACGGCAAGGGTAATCCTCTTCTGTGTCGATGCCACCATTTTTAATAAAGAATTGAAAGGCACTATCCATGAGACCTCTATTGCATCCTTCGTTCTACAATGTATCGTAGTCTACTAGTTCCTGCTCCGACAATGAGATGAGATCATCAGTTACAATCTTGCTTATCCTTTCCACTGCAGCAACAGTTAAGACGCTTAACAACTCATTTCATTCAAAATAAAAAAATAATCATTCAAACATGGAGAACATAGCAATGTAACAAGTCAGCAACAATAATGTCAAAAAAGATAACTTACCACATTGGTTCTGATCCTTGACAGGGATGACGACACCTTTCTCATTCCAATCTACAAAATCAAGTAATCATCACCAACCTTAAATGTGTACCTACGACTCTTGTTCTTCCCTGTAAGCATAAGTGGTTGGGTTTTTCGACTACTCTTGATACCTAAATACATAACCTTGCATTCTTTGTTGGTCAAATCTGCAAACCTATTAAGGCCAACCTTATATGTTTGGTTAATTGAGTTATGCTGTAACGATCTGATAGTCGGGGTGACAGAAAGTGAGATTCGAAACTCTGTTACCGTTAAATGAACCCGTAAATATTTCTACTAAATATTTACGAGGTTAGTTAGAAGTGAATTAGGTTTTGGTTAAGTAAATTTCGTGAAATTAGGAGTTGTTAAAGTACAATGACTAAATCGAGTATGAGTTAAAAGTTGAATTATAAATTGAAATAAACTAAAAGGACAAAGATAACAAATAAGCATTTATTTAATGTGGTGGGTGGCGTTAATAATTTATGTTGTGTATATTACTTTATATACATGTGTATGTTATAATAAATAAATGGTATAAAATGTATGTAAATTATATTATATATAGAAACATAATAAAAGAAATAGTAGGAAAGTGAAAGGAAAGATGATTGCATGCAAATTAGAAAAGAAAGAAAAGAAAAAGATAACGAAAGGGGGTTGAAGCTCAAATTGGTTAGTGCAATTTAGTCAATTTTTTTGTAAATTTTATGTTTTTGGAATCTTGATACCTAGTGCTACCCGACCCATGTTGTAATTTTTAGTATTGTTCAAGATTTTAGATATTAACATTGTTGAATAGTTTAAGTATTAAGGATAAAATAAATAGATTTTTAAGTAGAAATGGAAAATGACTAAATTGTGAAATAAATTGTTGATTTTGAGCAATAGGGACTAAATTAAGAAAAAATTGAAATTAAGGGTTCGAATTGAAAAATAGGGAGCTAAATTTAGTTTAGAGTTAAATTAGTAGAAAAATATAAAGTTAAATGTGAAGGCTAAAAACTAGTCTCGATTTAGAGACTAAATTGAAGAATAAGCAAAATATAGTGTGAAAATTGAAATTTAATGTGAAATTGAGTTGTGCAATATTAATGTATTTTAATTATTTTATTCCGTAGCTAAGGTCGTACTGGAATCCTCGAGTAAAAAGGGAAGGATAAAATCGACGTCGAATAACTCAGAATTCACGGCTTGTGTTTCTATAATCTGAACTCTAGTAAATTGTTGCATTTTGAACTATTGTGCATTGTACAAGAGGAGGTGAGAACTTTTGAACATTGGATTAAAATAAATCAAATGATGATTAAAATGACTCGATTATGAATATCATAAAATATGGTGTTTTATGACTGTTGAATTGAATATATGTGTATTGAGAAAATGTGATTATTATCAAATTGAATATATGCTTATATGTGATGATATACATTCATGAAATTGAGACATTGGTTGTATTGAAAGTAAAGTAAAACCCTATTAACTGTTTCGGGCTAAGTCAGATATAGATGGCATGCCATAGGATATGAAGAGTTCATAAATTTCTTCGACCTCGAGTCGATGAGGCACTGGGTGGCAATTTGCTTTTCTTTAACCAATGAGACACTGGGTGTCAATTTATATAACGTTGGACGCAGTTATTATTTCAAATTTATCCGATGAGGCACTAGGTATCAAACTGGTGTGTTGGTTGGATCCGTGTATCCGTCCAAGTGCGAGTCATGTTAATAGGAGAAAATTAAATAATAAAATATGTTATTGATTTTGAAATGGTGAAGATGAGAAATGAATACAAGATAAGAAAATATTGAAATGGCAAAATTGAAAAATGAATATGAGATAAGAAATGTAATATGAAATGATGAAATGAGATGTGAAACTTGAAATGAATTCAAGTATTGATAAAAAAAGATGAATCATGCCATTGTATGAGTTGAAATATTCAAATGTTATATGAAATGCCTTTGATATATATATGAATATGTGGAATTTAGAGGATGTAATAAAGAATGAGAAATTTCATATTATTGATTCGAAACATAAGTGCATAATATTTCTTGTTGCATTCTCACATTTTGATTACTCATATTAAATTAAATTGTTCGGATTATAGAAATACCACTAAGTTATACTCAACATGCAGTTTTATTTTCCGTGCGCAAGCTAGGTACTCTTCGACTTATCGCCGACTCAGCATCAAAACAAGAAATCCCGAGCTCAAGTGTGGTGATATCTTATTTTGTAATGACATATACCTAAGAAGTCTTGATTGACAGTTGGCTTGTTAATGTGATGTTATTTTGGTTTAAGGTGAATTAATGGTCACTTGTATATATAGTTGTGGTTTAAGCTATGTTTTGGTATGTAGTTTAGTTAATGTTGTGGTATGTGTATTAGTTTTAAAGCTTGATATCCTAAGTAGCTAGATGTTAGTTCAATATTGGCAAATTTGGTATGGATGAAAGTCTTGAATGATTGATGCATTGTTGAAATGTTTAAATATATGAAATGTGGTACCAATGAGGGTACATTGGTTAGGCATATTAGGTGATGGTTTTGGTATATCTTGAGCATATTTAATCGTGTTTTGAGAAGGTTAAATGATTGGTAGTTGAGTTGCTTAGTGCCCAATTAAGTAGGAAATGGTAAACTTGAGTTTTAAGGTACATTTTGGTGCACACGATCTGCCATACGGCCGTGTGTCACACATGGGCTTGTGACCCAAGTCAGTGAGTTACACGAGTTGGGGCACGGCTGTGTGTCCTAACTTCGAGAGTCACATGGCCTGGGGCATTCCACACGGCTTGACCACACGACCGTGTATCCTCTATTTTTAGGAATTTTAGAAAATAACCCTAAACTTTTAAAATTATTTCAAATTAGTCCCTGGCTGTTTTTAAACTATGTTTAGGGTCCCGTAAACTCGAAATAGGGGATGTAAGAGTATTTTTTACTCTGAATTAGGATGGATTAACAAACCTAAATTAAGTGCATTCTACTAATATCATCGAAGATAAAAAAAATAGTCGGAATATGGACCAATACTCTAATGCTAATAATTGGAATAGTTTTATTATGTGACGAACTTCTAGCATTCAAGAAAAGATAAATAGTGATAAGAGTGCAGATAGTGGAAGACCAAATTTAGCATTGCATAGCATGACTATTTATTCGATGGTATAAGATTCCAGTATGAAAGTATTAGATTATCGTGACCTACCATTGTATATTATAATGTTAATGGCTAGCTTACATGTTTAATTATGATTGATTATTTGTTTCGATTTGTTAGTAATCCTCGTGACCCTAACCTGATGACGAAGAGGGTTAGAGGTGTTACATATGTTTTGTGCAGTTATGCCTCGTATTTTTCAGCTTTTCTTCTCCCAGTTAAACTCTATTTTTAGTTTCCCACTTAAACTCTTATTAGTGTAGGTTATTTTAATATTTTTTGACCTACAAATTTAGCTTATAAATAGGCCATTTTTCCACCCTAGAAAAATAACCCATTAAACATTTAGGTATTAGCTTTTACAAGCTTTTAGAGAATTTTGTATTTACGTTTTGAAGGTTCTTATTTCGGGTTTCGGAGTTTAGTTTTATCTCTATATTTTGTATTATTCGTTTATGCCATTTTAGGGAAATCATCTTTGCCCATAATTTTTTATCCTCTTCGGATGGTTTTTTCACGTAAAATATTTGTGTTCAATCTTTTTAATTTTTTTGTTATTTTATTTGTTAGTTGCTTAAACCATGTTTATCCCCAATAAAATGGTATCAGAGCTAGTTCGATTTTTGTAAACTTGTTCAGAAATGACAATAATAATGTTTGTTATTGATAAGTTCGATGTCATCACAAATTTCAATCTATGGCAAGTTCTGATGACGACAATTTTGATTCAGAGCGATCTTGAGAAGGTCTTTATAGAGAAGACGCTTGCAGACATGGATAAATCAAAATAGGATAGGTTAGATAAAAAATCTCTATTAATGATTCAATTATGTCTACCAAATAATTTGTTGCAGGAGGTTTTGATGGAGAAAACAAAATTCACTTTATGGAAAATGTTAGAAATCCTCTACACGACAAAGTCTCTAGCTAATCGATTGGTGTTGAAACAACGTCTATACACATTTTGCATGGACGAAAATGAACACCTTAGAGGTCACATCAATTAATTTATTACTATTTTGAATGATTTAAAGAATGTTAGTGTTCAGATTGACAATAAAGATCAGGCTACGCTATTATTGTGTTTTTTACCCTTTTCATACAAGTCTTTCAAGAAGACTCTGATTTATGGCAGAGATAATCTCTCATTCGGGGATGTGAATGGTCATTTGTTGAGTAAAGACAAACTTGACAATGAGTTTGGTTCAGATAGACAAACCTCGATTTTGGTAGCATCAAGGAAGCTAACTAGAGATTTCGCTATTATAAGAAGTTAGGTCATGTCAAGGTAGATTGTTACAAACTGTGAAATGAAAGGGCTACTAAGAGCAACAAGGAAGATTTAACTAGTGCTAATTTGGCCAATGACAAGGGTGATGATTTCTTGTTGGTGTTAACAAGTAAAAGCTCCAAGCTTGCATCCAAGTGGATCTTGAATTCGGGGTGTTCTTTCCATATGTATCTCAACAGGGACTGGTTCTCTACATATAGTTCAGTTAAATGTAGAGTTGTGCGCATGAGGAATGGTTTACCCAGTAAGGTAACTGGTATTGGTACTGTTCAGATTAGGATGCACGACGGGATAATTAGGACACTGTCAGATGTCAGGCATGTGCCTGATTTAAAGAAAAATCTCATCTCTTTGGGAATTTTAGACTTGAAGGGCTGTAGAGTTAACATCGAGTCAAACGACATTAAGGTATCATGTGGGGCTCTTGTTTTGATGAAAGGTAATAAGATTGACAGTCTTTATGTTTTGGAAAGATCAACGGTGACTGGTGAAATAGGACATCCCTTGTTTATTAAGAAATCGAAGTTGACTCGTTTGAAGTAGAGACAACTTGGTCATATGAAGGAAAAAAGTATGGCCATTTCATATAAGAGAGGTTCTCTTTTGGGTGCAGGTTTTGAAAATATAGGGCATTGCATTTGTGAAAACCAGACAACGGTCAGTTTTGATTTGGTAATGCACAAGTCGAAGACTAGAAGTCTTTCAGCTTCTAAGAATAAATTCAACTCAGTTAATATCATGTATAGTTCAAGATAAGCCCATGACAAACTTTGGAAAAAAAAAGTTGTGGAAATACGAGTCAATGTGGAGATTTGTAAAGTTATACCTCGTATTTTTTAGCTTTTTTTCTCCCAATTAAACTTTGTTTTTAGTTTCCCACTTAAACTCTGATTAGTGTAGGTTATTTTAATATTAGTTTCCCACTTAAACTCTAATTAATGTAGGTTATTTTAATATTATTTGACCTATAAATTTAGCTTATAAATAGCCCCTTTTTCCACACTAAAAAATATAACCCATTACACATTTAGGTATTAACTTTTACAAGCTTTCAGAGAATTTTGTGTTTACGTTTTGAGGGTTCTTATTTTGGGTTTCCAGGTTTAGTTTTATATCCATCTTTTGTACTCTTCGTTTATATCATTTTAGTGAAATTACTTTACCCGTGGTTTTTTATCTTTTTCGGATGGGTTTTTCCACATAAAATATTTGTGTTCAATATTTGTAATTTTTTCGTTATTTTACTTGTTCGTTGCTTAAACCGGGTTTATCTTTAAAGATCTTGAAACATTTTTTGTTCTCTCCCAAGGCATTGTAAACCTTGCTATGCTTCACCAACCAGGTTTCATACATTTCCCTTATCTAAGCCTCAATTCTTTGCCATTGTTGTCCACCATGTCTGAGAATATAGTCAATTATTGACATGTCCAACCCAGATGATAGGGTTATTAGAAAGAAAATGAAAAAAGAAACTGCAAGAAGGTTGGGGATAGGGTTAGGGTTGAGGTAGATGAGGGCTATTTATAATTTATATATGAGAAAATAGTGGAAAGAAATAGAAGGAAATTGTGTTGAAAATGGAGTATTGAGTTTTGTATCTATCACGGTTTGGCAGTAGCGCAACGTGACCCACCCACTAGAGGTGTCCATGGACCGAGCCTGGCCGGGTTTAAGTTGGGTTTAGACTGGGCCCAACTAAAATTTCAGGCTCGATTGGTAGGTCCGACCTGAAAAACAAGTTGATATTTTTGTCCAAGCCTGACTTATATTATATATGCTTAACCCAGGTCCGGTCCGACCCTTTTTTTTAAAAATATTTTATTACATAAAATAATTTTTTAAAAAAATATACCAAATAAACTATAAAATTAAAACAAACAATTCCCAAAAATTATTAAATTATATTAACAAATATTAAAAATTGGATGAAAACTTATTAAAAAGAGGCAAATGAATTACCACAAAGGCATCTAAGTAAAAAAAACATAATTGATGCAATTCAAATGTTCAATACAAGCATCTAAGCATAATACCATAATCAATGCAAATGAGTTACCACAAAGGCATCTAAGTAAAGAAAACATAATTGATGCAGTTCAAATGTTCAACACAAGCATCTAAGCATAATACCATAATCAATGCAAATGAGTTACCACAAAGGATTTAAGTAAAAAAAAAACATAAAGGATTTAAGTAAAAAAAAAACATAATTGATGCGATTCAAATGTTTAATACAAGCATCTAAGCATAATACCATGATTGATGTAGTTCAATACATGCATCAACAAAATATTTTTTTTCAATCTGGAAATAAAGCTGGAAATTAGCTTGTGAAAAAAAAGGAAAATTTATATAATTTTGTTAATTAATAAAAAGACTGTGGAAATAAATAAATAAATAAATAAAGATAAACAATGATCGAAAGTGTTTAAATGTGAGTGGAATCGTGATATTCTTAACAATATTGATAATGATACAAAAAGTATTTTCATTGTATTTAATTTTTAAAATTGATGTTTTTATGATAATTGGAGACAAATAAGCAGCGACAAAGTTGTAGAAGGCAGAGAAGTGAAAACCAATAGCAACGACTAGAGAAGAAGCAAGAAGCGAAAACAACAAAAGGAAGAGAAACAGCAATGACGGCAGTAGCGAAAAAACAAGTGAAAAGCAGTAGAAGGAGGAGAAGCAAGAAACAAGCAAAAAAGAAGCAAGAAGCAACAAAAAAAATTTAAGGATTAGGGATTAAGGGGAAATAAGGATTGAAAAGGGAAAGGGGAATATCGAGACTGGGTCTGTTGGGAAGTGGGAATAAGGGTAAAAATTTTAGGTTACTAAAATCGGCTGGGCCCAGGATAAAAAATTATTGTCCGAAGCCTGACTCATTTTTAAAACGGGCCTCATTCTTATATCCAAGCTTATTTTCCGGGCCTATATTTTTATCCAGACCCTCTAATGGACATAAATAAGTCTACCACCCACCCATGACCAACTATATTTTGAAAGCTCTTTTTTCGTATTATTATACTTGGATAAGGTTTCATTTATTGCTTTCATTTAGGTATAGGTTTGGTGTGGAAGCCATTTTCCCATTTAGATGAAAACCAAAACTCGATTAACCATATTATTGTTGAAATAAATTTAATTAATTTTTATTTTTGTGCGGTGCACGATTTAATTGCGTATATTAATTTTATAATTATTTAACATTAAATTTTGTTTAACATCATTAATGAATGTACTAAAAAAATTAATAAATTGAGAAAGTAATTTAATTACAGAATATTTTAAATATATAAATAATTTAGAATATGTATATTAATGTTATTTAATCTTTAAAATCTTTAATATTAAAATAATACAAAAATTCATTTATAATTTGAATAATAATATAATTCAGTATAATTTAAATAATATTACTAATATTTTTATAGGTTATTTATTTTATATATATCGGGAAATTATTTTATTTTAATGTTTTTATATAATATTGAATATAGGAGATAGGGGAATTTGTTTTAATGTTAAAATTTGATATTTTATAATTATCTTTGGTAAATGCTATTAATATATGTCCTTTTAAAACTATATTTTAAAATTAATAATTTTTTTAACAATATCACTATAGATTCTGATCATATCTGCTCTTTTTAACACAATGCTTAGAACTACTCATAGTCCTTCCCCAACCTCTAAATAAGAGGATAATGCGCTTTAGCGCATTCAAACTCACGTCCTTCTGCATTGGTAACAATGCCCATCCCAATTGAGCTAATACCTAATCAGCACAAAAAACTTTATATATTAAAAAAAAACTCAATCGGCAAGAGATAATATATTTAAAAAAACTTTATATTTAATATATAAAAAATGCTAAAAAAATATATTTAAAGCCTGAAATAACTTAAAAAATTAGAAGGCAATAAGTAAAAGAATAATTTATTCAATTTAAAAATAAATACTTGAAATAGAATATATTATATGTCAAAAAATTGTAATGTGAACATGAATGTTTTTATTATTATTTAGCCACAACCTTATAATATATATATACCATTTGAATGTATTTTATTTATATGTAGAGAAAAAGGATGAGAATATGGAATTAAGATGAATTACCCAATTTAGAGATAATATTGAAATTAATTAATACAATGATTATTGTAGTAGGCCCAAATTGGCCCAGGCCCGTGTGGAATAAATAATGGGACACAGCCCAATTTTTATTCATTTCCAAGATATGCATTCCTAAATCAATTTCTTTGTTATCCATCTTTATTATCTTTGACAACTTATTCATTTCGAGCTATGCTCAGAACCAACTCAATTCTTATCCATGATTTTTTTTGCAAGCATGTTGCATTAGAATAATGATTAATGGACTAATAAAATTTTCACAAGGGAAGTTTTTCATATTACTCTAGAAGTCTCTGAATAATATAGGAACCTTAAACAGGACTATTGTTTAGAACGCACAAAGGAAGAGTCTAAATTAAGACTATCCCTTTAAATTTTTTTGTCGAAAACAAAATGACAAGATTTCGTGTTGGCGACAAAGCGTCAATGAGCAAGCAAACAATGATCACCTTACAATAAGAAGAGGTTTCCTCGAAGGAAAAAACATTAATTTGTGCATAGGCATTTGGTATGACACCCTGAGAATGGCATAGAGGGCCAAAGTGTTTCACATTGTGATAAGAGAAGATCGAGAAGTCATGTTTTTCAACCCTTGGGTTATAGTGAAAAGATGATACAAATTTTGCATCCCAGTGGATCAAACTTGGAGGTTTACAGTGGGGGCAATCTAGTCAAGTGTTTCTTTGGAGAAGCCAGCCGAGCAAGCAGGCGTTATAGCACATTAGCAATGAAACTTTAAATAAACTTTGAGTAATGATACCCTAAGTGGCAAGGAGGAATCATTCTCGAAAAATGACATTCTGCATTCATTCAAATGTCATTCATATATGTCTAGTTAGGAGCATTTGATTCATTTTGATCATGTCATCCTAATCATTAGGCATAATTAGGTTCATTATACAGGTCAAGTTCCCCAGAGAACAGATCAGTGATGATAACAGATATTGCCTTCCTGCATCGACAGTGAAGCAGATCGAAGACACTAACCTCGCCTCCCTCGGAGACAGTGGAGCAGGTTGAAGATAGCAGATCTTGCCTTCCTGCATAGACAACGAAGCAGATCAAAGATGGCGGATTTTACCTCCCTGAAGTTGCAGTGGAGTATATTGAAGCCAGTAATTCTATCTCCCTGAGCAGCAGTGGAATAGATTAAAGATTTCAGATATTGTCTCCCTAAGCAGTAGTGGGACAGATCAAAGATGGCGGATTTTACCTCCCTGAAGTTGCAGTGGAGTATATTGAAGCCAGTAATTCTATCTCCCTGGGCAGCAGTGGAATAGATTGAAGATTTCAGATATTGTCTCCCTAAGCAGTAGTGGGACAGATCAAAGATGGCGGATTTTACCTCCCTGAAGTTGCAGTGGAGTATATTGAAGCCAGTAATTCTATCTCCCTGGGCAGCAGTGGAATAGATTGAAGATTTCAGATATTGTCTCCAGTAGTGGGACAGATCAAAGATGGTGAATTTTACCTCCCTGTGGTTACAGTGGAGTACATTGAAGCCAGTAATTCTACTTCCCTGGGCAGCAGTGGAATAGATTGAAAATTACAGATCTTGTCTCCCTAAGCAGTAGTGAGGCAGATCAAAGAGGGTGAATGTTACCTTCCTGTGGTTACAGTGGAGTACATTGAAGCCAGTAATTCTACTTCCCTGGGCAGAAGTGGAATAGATGGAAGATTTCAGATCTTTTCTCCCTAAGCAGTAGTGGAACATATTAAAGATGATGGATTTTACCTCCCTATGGTTACAATGGAGTAAATTGAAGCCAGTAATTCTATCTTCCTAGGCAACAGTGGAATAGATTGAAGACTACAGATCTCATCTCCTTAGGCAGTAGTGGAATAGATCGAAGATTGCAGATTTTACCTCCCTGAGGTTACAATGGAGTACATTGAAGCAAGTATTCCTATCTCTTTGAAGTTGCAATGGAGTGGATTAAGACCACAGATC
Organism: Gossypium hirsutum; assembly: GCF_007990345.1. Taxonomy (NCBI): domain Eukaryota; kingdom Viridiplantae; phylum Streptophyta; class Magnoliopsida; order Malvales; family Malvaceae; genus Gossypium; species Gossypium hirsutum. The sequence goes on from NC_053448.1 coordinate 2,974,878, forward strand.
TCATCTCTCTGAAGTTGCAGTAGAGCAGGTCGCGTCAAGATTTATCTTTTAGTTGTAGCAGAACAAGTTGAAGCTATAAGTCTTATCTCCCTGAAGTTATAGTGGAGCAGACTAAAGATAGTAAATTTTGTTCTTTTGAGAAGCCACAAGGTACGAATCCTATCTCCCTGACGTTGCAGTGGAGTGGATCAAAGCACTGTTTCCTATACCTCTGAAGATGCAGTAGGAAGGAATGATGCTACCTAAAGCACTGAAGAAATCGAGGCTTAGTAGGACCGGGCACAATTGGGCCTTGTAGTCTTTGCTCTGTTCCCGTTACACGACTACGAGCAAAGAGGGGCAGCTGTAGTAGGCCCAAATTAGCCCAGGCCCGTGTGGAATAAATAATGGGACACAGCCCAATTTTTACAAAGCCCAAATTAAACCCTAGCCTTAACCCCCTCAAAAAAATAGAACCATAGCAGCATACAACCTTCAGCCCTAGCCGCCGCACATCAGCACTGTACCACCACCCTTTGCGCACGTACGTGTCCCACGTACATCTTCAATTGGCCGAATCTGCGCAACAAATGGAAAAATAGATGCAAAGAACGAGTAAACGAAAGAGAAAAGCGTAAAAAAGGAGAAAATAACAGGAACACAACTGTGTTGTGTTATTTCTTTGGTTTTTTTATTTTTATTTTTTCGGCTATAAAAAGCCTGGACCTAGGTACTAAAAGGATAAAGAGAAATACATGAAAATCAGAGAGAAAAATCAATAGAAAGCAAATATCAGTTTTAAGGTGATTTATTAAAATTTCTTTAGTTTTTTTTATTTTTGTTTAGTTTCTGTGCATACAAAAGTAAAAGAAAAGGGAGAGAGGCTTACCTCGCCCTCAGATTGGCTCGAAAAAGGGTTAAAAAACCCAGTTTGGCGCGCCTCCGGCCACTGGTTGCGATGAAACCACGGCGGACGAACGGCGGCGCAAGGGACTGAGGCGAAACCCTAGCAGAGGAAAATTTTTTTCTTCCTTTCATTTTTTTTCTTTTTATTCTGCTGCAAATTGATTTTTTTTAAAAAATACTGCTTTAAATAGCAGAGTAAAACGGCGCCGTTTTGTCCAGGCCTTGACCCGCGCGCTGACCCGACCCGAAGGGGAGGATCCGCGCGTTTGGCTTTTAAGGTCTAATTGCGCATTTGGCCCCTGTTTTTTGTGACTTGCTTCAGTCAAACCGATTTGTTCTTTTTGCAAATTGAGTCGCATTTTTTTGTGTGTTCCAATTTAACCCATTGATGCGCAGCGTTTTGGGAAGGATGGGATAATTTCCCTTTTGGTCCTCCATTGTTACGCGCGCTTTCGAGTGGGCCCTTTTTTAAATTTTATTTTAAATTCGCCCCATTGCTTCGTTTTTAACTCAATTTAATCCATTTTTTTTGTTTTTATCATAATTATGCTATATCATTTTTATTTTATCCTATTTATTGATATTATTAATATTATTATTATTATATACGCCTATCTTAATGCTTAATTAATACATATATGTTTTTAAATTTTCATGAACACATGCATTCATACATTTTTTTTAAAACTTTTTTTTACAGTTTTTTAACTTTCTCATATTTTATATTCCATATATATACTTATATGTTTTAAAATAGATACATATATGCATACATATTTTAGTTCTTATATACACATATTTCATATATTTTTATATATTCTGCTCCCATAGTTTATATAAATAAATATGTACATATATATGTGTATATGCCTACATTTTCTAATTCATATGCATTTTTTACATATACATGTTTTTAGAAATTATTATAAATTTTGTTTTATTGGTTCACTTATATATGCATTAACGTATGTACATTTTTTTTTATTTTTTACAATTTTCATATTCACGCATACATGCATTTATATATATATTGCATTCCATCATTTTATACGTATTATCGTATGTGTGTTAAGTATATGTGTATACATATCTGCAAATTTGCTTACTGTACTTGTATATATATTTGTAAATATTTATTTATATATGCTTTAAATTAAAGTATTTGCCTCATAATTGTTCATTGAGGTTTTCAACATACTTTTTAGAAATTATTTCTTTTTGGTTTTATCAAAGCCTTAAAATCAATTTTTCTCAATTCATAAGTTTTTGTGAATAAAAAACAATATTCAAGGTTTTGGGATTGTCGAGGAAAATTGAGCCATAACGTATTGGGTTCTGATTTTCTTTGCTGATTTCAAATTACCGAGGATATTCTTTATTTTAAATACACAAGCACCAAAAATCATTTTTGGGAACTTAATTTGTCGTGCCCTAACGTATTGGGTGTGGCATGTTACCTTCTCGAAATGAAGATTTTCGCATAAAATAAAAAGTGATATTCAAAGTTCGAGGATTATGAGGAATTGTACCCTAACGTATTGGGACTCGATTTCTTTACATGACTTGAGCAATTTGTTATCCTTTTGCAAGTTTCATCATTCAAGCTTATTTTAAAATCTTTTTTAACTTTCGACACTAAGACATTAAATAATCAATTTGGTACCAATTTTGGGCGTTACGAGGGTGCTAACCCTTCCTCGTGCGTAACTGACTTCCAAACTCGTTTTCTCAAAATTCGTAGACCAAAATCATTTTAAGGTGAGCCGATCACACCTTAATAAAGGATCGGTGGCGACTCCAATTTTTATTTTTAAAATCGACAACCAAATTTTTGTTTTTCAAAAACGGTTTCGACAATTATAATTATTAAAAGCTGTGAAATAATATATTAATTAGTTGATTTGCTCGAGAGGTTAAAAGGGGCCGTCGCTAATATTATGTAAAAAGTAGATATAAAGTTATTTAATATTTAATATTTTTTATATTTAATTATAAATGAGATAATATTATAAAATTAATAGCACGTTTGGTTGGTTATAAAGCCAACCGGTTCGTGTCTATTCTGAGGGCAATTGTTCTCTGTTAGTTTGGTTGGCCAAATGCCCCTGAATAGCCATTCTTTACTTCATCCTCTAAATGGCTATTTCAAGCAACTCAGGATATATATTTTTCTATTATTTTCTTTTTAACCCAACCAAAAACCAAAAGGAAAAAAAAATGGTAATAACAAAAATCATTCAACACATCCTCACGAGGGAAAATTGGAGCAAATTAAAGAGAAACTCTAATTGAGTTAATTCACAGTCATTCATTGCAGATGGAAGTTCTTTAAATTTTTGGGTATTCAATTGGTGGTGAATAGTGGATGGAAATGATGAGCATGGTGGTTGACGACCAGAAGCTGAAAAAAAAATTTCTAATTTCTGGATTTTTGAGGGAATGAGACACGAGAGAGGAGAGTGAACATCGGCAATTGATGGCAACATATGACAACATGCAAGAAGAAATTTTTGACATGAAAGTAGCAGATGACGGAAAAAAAGAGTGGTGAAAGCCACAAGTAAGTTCTGTAGATTTGAACTTTTGTGATGAATTTTAGGGAAAAAAACTAAGATGGGAAAGAAAAAGTGGAGAATTGGATGATTCTTCTGGGTTGATCACAACCAGGGTGGTAGCAGAGGCGACGGCGATCGTTGCCAGAATCTGAACTTTCATAAAATGTTTTCTGCCAAACAATGAACATTCTGTTTGAATTAAAAAAGGAAACTAGAGAAGATGATTTTTTGAAAACAAAGATGAACGGTTCATCTCTCAAAACGAAAGGGAGAGTTTGAATTTAAAAAAAAAAAGAAATAAGATGATTTTTTGGAAAAAAGATTAACAGTTCATCTTTCAAAGTGAGATGGAGAGAGAATTTGAGGGAGGGGAAAGGATTGTATGAAACAGTCATGCCACGTCATTTGTGTCACTTCCCAATCAATTAATGACATGTCAGCTAATTTTTACATGTCATTTACAACTCATTTAATTAGATTTTTTAATCATTTAATGACATGTCAGCTAATTTTTACATGACATCTCTACCGTACTGCTATTTTTTTTCTGGCAACTTTTTTGCTGCCTCTTCATGATCTCTTTGCCACCCCTGCTACTATTATTTTTTTCTGCAACTGCTTTGCTGCCTCTTCACGTATCTCTGCAACCCTTGCTGCTATTTTTTTGGCAACTGCTTTGCTGTCTCTTCACGTCTCTTTGCAACCCCTGCTACTATTATTTTTTTCTGCAACTGCTTTCTTGCCTCTTCACGTATCTCTGCAACCCTTGCTGCTATGTTTTTTGGCAACTGCTTTGCTGCCTCTTCACGTCTCTTTGCAACCTCTACTGATTTGCTATGTTTTTTCGGCGTGGCTGCTGCAATCGATTTTACAGGTGAGGTTTTTTTTTCCCTATTATGCTAAAATAGATAGGAGAGCAAAAAAGTCAATGCTAGTTCCTAACAATTAAATGAATAGGTTAAACTATTCTTGAGTAGAAAACAAAGATCTAATCTTTAGGTAGCTTTTCATGTAATACAATATAATTAAATAGATTTAGATAAAATTAGTGAATTCTAGCATTATGCTCAACTGGATCAACATGTTAGGTTATTCAAGGCTGGTTAGGTGATTTAGTTTGGGATGTTAAGTATTTCCACTTGATTTTCATTTGTTTGAAATATAGTTCTATTTAGAATCTTTTAAATAATTGTGATTTTTAATAATAATGACTTAGCGTACTGAATTTTTTTTATGATTTTCAAGCGGTGTTTTTATTAGATTTTAATTGTTCTTTTAAATTTTTTAATAATTTCTTGTATTATCATGATTTTTTTATTATATATTAAAATTTATTCTCAGGTTTTGTTAATTTATAATTTTCATTTATGGAGACAAATCAAGATGAAATAGTTCATCTTGTCGAGAAAAAAGATAACTCCGTTGAAGAAATAAAAGTGGGACTGAAAGTGCATTCCGAAGAAGAGGCTTATAATCTTTATAATCAGTTTGCTTTGAGTAAGGGGTTTAGTATTCGAAGAGGAAATAAGAGACGAAGCATGACTGAGCCTATAAGACAATGTGAATTTTTATGCTTGAAATCTGGGTATCATGAACACGAAGATGTTGGCAAAGTGAAAAAATTTAATCGTCTAGAAACAAGGACGGGTTGTCAAGCTAAAATTCGTTTTACAATAGAAAAAGGTGTTTGGGTTGTTTCTTAACTTTAATGATTATCATAATCACCACTTAGCAACTTCAGAAGAAAGAATATATTTAAGATCAGGAAGAAAAATTTTGGAAGGACATGGAGATGTTATTCGTTCAATGGCTGCTATAGGAATTAAACAAACAAGTTATTGGGTTTGAAAATATTACATTTACCAAATGAGATTGTCATAATTTCTTGCAAATTGAAAGAGAGAAACTAATTGAAGCAGGGGATGCAGAGAGCATTATCAATTTTTTTCAAATATAAGCAAGCTAAATACCCTATGCTTTTCTATTCAATGCAAGTGGACCAGAATAATCGACTAGCTAATTTTTGTTTGGAGAGATGGAAGATCAAAATTGGATTACGATTGTTTTGGAGATGTTCTTGTGTTTGATACCACGTATAGAACTAATAAGTATAATTTGGTTTGTGCTCCATTTGTCGGAATCAACAATCACTAGAATAATATTTTGTTTGGTTGTGCTTTTTTATCGGATGAAACCATTGAGTCATTTACTTGGCTATTTGAAATATTTTAGAAGCCATGAGCCATCGACAACCGAAGAGTATTTTCACTGATCAAGATCAAGCGATGATGAAAGCAATAGAGATTGTCCTCCCAAGAATCTTCTCATAGATTATACATGTGACACATTTCAAATAATGAAAAACAACATCTTGCTAACCGTTTTGCCAATGCTGAGTTCAAAGCACAATTTAATAAATGCTTTGAATAAGATTACAGCTCTATTTCATTTCATTCAACAAAATAATAGCAGTAGGGTTGTTAAAGGTACTTTGGTCATTTCAATTTTTTCTTTATGTTATTACAGATCTATTCAATTCAACCAAACTTAAGAATAAAATTACACTTCCATTCCATTCAACTAAATAATTTGATTATTGATTACAACTCTATTTCATTAAAGTCCTATTCCATTCCTCCCAACGTGAAGGAAATGACAACTAAACCTGGAACTACAAATATGATATGCGTGACTCATGATTCATTTAACGGCGTCGGGAGCTGAGTTGTTGAATCAGATCATTCAAATCACGGAAGGATGAACCTCCTTCTTCAACAGCTCTTTTAGCCATTTCTCCTAGTGCCTTGGCTCTGCTTCTCATTTCCTCTGCTTTTTCACCCACCATTATCTCCTTCACCGCCTTCTCTATAGCATCTCTTTTCACAAAATCCCCCACCACTTCTTTCCATTTTTTCGTTCCAACTCCCACCCCAATCTTCAGAACATCTGTCACCAGTTTTTCATTGTAAAACTGCTCCGCGAACACTGGCCACGTCACCATCGGCAAACCAGCTGAGACGCATTCCAGGGTTGAATTCCATCCGCAATGAGTCACAAAAGCTCCAACTGCTTCATGGTCAAGAATCAACACTTGTGGTGCCCATCCTCTTATCATAAGCCCCTTGCCTTCCGTTCTCTCCTCAAACCCTTCAGGCAACCAATCCTCTTCATTGTTGCTCTTTTCTTTCTTCACAACCCAAATGAAGTGCTGCCCTGTGGCTTCAATGGCGAAAGCTATCTCCGTTAACTGAGCAGTATTGAAATCGACTGCAGTTCCAAAACATATGTAAACCACCGATTTGGGTTGTTTAGAATCAAGCCAGCTTAAACATTTTTGTTCATCGACCGATGGTTTCTTCCCTCTATCTAATTTATCTTCAATGGCCCTATTGCACAGTGAAACAGGGCCAACATGCCATACCTTTCTTCCTATAACGTTCCTGTAGTGATCGACATAAGCGGCTTCTAGCTCATAGAAACTGTTGACGATGAACCCATAGCTTTTCAGCTCTGCTTCTCTCCATTTTTTAACCGACCTGGTAAGTTCATTTTCTTCATTTTGTGTAAAAATAACAGCCATCTGATCTCTTGTGAGTTTAATATCACCAGGAACGTTAGGAAACACAAAAGGTTCAGAACCTGATTTGACTTTCTTCTGTGGCTCATATAGACTAACAGAATCTGATATACACAACGACAAGAAACTGCCACCATTAAACATCAACCTGGGGATGTCATACTTGTCTGCAATATCACTGGCCCAAGTGAAAAACATATCGACGAGCAAGCAATCTGGTTTACATTCTTGTATGAGCTGCTCAAAGGGTTGTTCAAACATATCTGCGGCCTTGAAGAATTTGGCAATCATATCCAAGTTGACTCCTTCGGAACTTGGGATGGAATCAAAGTTTTCACAGCCCTCGGGTAATCCAGCTTCAACACAAGGAAAGTTAAGGACTTTGAGGTGGATATCGAAGCCTGAATTCTTGCTTCTTTCGATGGTGCTGGAGATGAAAGGAACATTGAGTGGAGTGGTGACGATGGTTGTCTTTACACCTCTCATAGCGAACAGCTTGGTCATATCAACCATGGGTATCATATGGCCGTGCCCCATGAAAGGAAAGAACAAAACATGAAGCTTAGGATTCTCAGTCGCGTCAACACCCATATTTTTTTCCTTTTCAATAAAATGATTCAGAACACAGAGAAAGGTCAGATTGTAAGAAACTGATGAAGATATCAGACATGTGGATGGCACTTATGGAACTTTAGGTTCATCATCTTTTTCACTAAATAAAGGGTAAACTACCCACTTTGTCCCCCAACTTTAGCTCCTTGTAATTTAGTCGCCCAACTTTTAAAGCGATTTCATTTTGGTCACTAAAAATATCTTTTTTTAAGTATTAATCGAGGTAAAAAAAATTCAGGATTAAAATGAAAAAATGGTAAAACCTAAAATAATGCATTAAAAATTTTCAAATTGTACTTGTTTATTATCCCATTGTTGAAAGTTGTAAATTTCTTTTTTTTTCAGTACTTAAATTTTAAATTAAATAAATTAAATAAATTATTGAAAAAAAATTATCACTTGATAATTCAACCAATTTGTTACTATAATATTAAAATTAATTAATATAATCTCCTTATAAAATTTAATATTTAATATTATGTTTTCATATTATCCTTAATGGAATCAACTTAATTAACTTGATTTTATTTTATGTTTACTCCGACCAATACTTTAAAAGATTTTTTTTGTGACCAAAATGAAAGTGATCCGGAAGTTAGGTGACCAAAATAAAAGTGTAAACCTGATGTGATATGTACAATCAAATGCCATTAGAGATTTAACGTTTAGGAAACTAAAATGAAAGCGTCCTGAAAATTAGATGACTAACTGAATAATTTACCCTAAAATAATGATCCACTTATGACAAAAAAAAACTTTAGATAATGATCAAATCGTTTAAAAAGTGCCTGAAAGTGAGGGATAAACTTTTTAAAAAGAACTCAAAATAAAGATTTTTCAAATATTATATATTAAGTTTCAAATTATATTCTGATTACTTTTTTTTTTCTTTTCAATCAAATATCTAATTTAAGGTTTGTAAACACATCAGTATTTACCTAATTTTTTTCTACAAAGAAGACTAAAGTATATGCCCAGCCATTCTTTAATCACTTATGTAAAGATTAGTTCCTTATTTAACATTTACAAGGAATCTCTAAAATGTTAAAGGAAATAATTTAAACATTTACCAAATAAACAAACCACTAAAGAAATCCTCGTGACCCTAATCTGATGACGAAGAGGGTTAGAGGTGTTACATATGTTTTGGCAGTTACGCATTGTATTTTTTAGCTTTTCTTCTCCTAGTTAAACTCTGTTTTTAGTTTTCCACTTAAACTCTTATTAGTGTAGGTTATTTTAATATATTTTGACCTATAAATTTAGCTTATAAATTGAACATTTTTCCATCCTAGAAAAATAACCCATTGAACATTTAGGTATTAACTTTTATAAGCTTTTAGAGAATTTTGTATTTATGTTTTGAAGGTTCTTATTTCGGGTTTCGGAGTTTAGTTTTATCTCTATATTTTGTATTCTTCGTTTATGCCATTTTAGTGAAATCATCTTTGCCCGTGACTTTTTATCCTCTTCGGAGGGTTTTTTTCACGTAAAATATTTGTGTTTAATCTTTTTAATTTTTTTGTTATGTTACTTGTTCGTTATTTAAACCATGTTTATCCCCAACAAGATGGTATCAGAACTAGTTCGATTTTTGTAATCAACCTGTTCAGAAATGACAATAATAATGTTTGATATTGTTAAGTTCGATGGCATCACAAATTTTAATCTGTGGCAAGTTCTGATGACGACAATTCTGATTCTGAGCGATTTTGAGAATGTCTTTATAGAGAAGAAGCTTGAAGACATGGATAATCAAACTATGATAGGTTAGATAAAAAAATCTCTATTAATGATTCAATTATGTCTAACAAATAATTTGTTGCAGGAGGTTTTGATATAGAAAACAAAATTCATCTTATGGAAAATGTTAGAAACCTTCTACGCGACAAAGTCTCTAGCTAACCGATTGGTGTTGAAACAACATCTATACACATTTCACATGGACGAAAATGAACACCTTAGAGGTCCAATTAATCAATCAATTTATTACTATTTTGAATGGTTTAAAGAATGTTAGTGTTCAGATTGACAATGAAGATCAGACTATGTTATTATTGTGCTCTTTACCCTTTTCATACATGTCTTTCAAAAAGACTCTGATTTATGGCAGAGATAATCTCTCATTCGGGGATGTGAAGGGTCATTTGTTGAGTAAATACAAACTCGACAACGAGTTTGGTTCAGATAGACAAACCTCAATTTTGGTAGCATCAAGGAAGCTAGACTAGAGATTTCGCTATTATAAGAAGTTAGGTCACGTCAAGGTAGATTGTTACAAACTGTGAAATGAAAGGGCTACTGAGAGCAACAAGGAAGATTTAGCTAGAGCTAATTTGGCCAATGACAAGGGTGATGATTTCTTGTTGGTGTTAACAAGTAAAAGCTTCAAGCTTGCATCCAAGTGGATCCTGAATTCGGGGTGTTCTTTTCATATGTATCTCAACAGGACTAGTTCTCTACATACAGTTTAGTTGAAAGTAGAGTTGTGCACATGGGGAATGGTTTACCCAGTAAGGTAACTGGTATTGGTATTGTTCAGATTAGGATGCACGACGAGATAATTAGAACACTGTCAGATGTCAAGCATGTGCTTGATATAAAAAAAAATCTCATCTCTTTGGGAATTTTAGACTTGAAGGGCTGTAGAGTTAACATCGAGTCAAATGACATTAAGGTATCATGTGGGGCTCTTATTTTGATGAAAGGTAATAAGATTGACAGTCTTTATGTTCTGGAAGGATCATCGGTGACTGGTGAAATAGGACATCCCTTGTTTGTTAAGGAATCGAAGTTGACTCGTTTGAAGTAGAGACAACTTGGTGATATGAGGGAAAAAGTATGACCATTTCATATAAGAGAGGTTCTCTTTTGGGTGTAGGTTTTGAAAATATAGGGCATTGCGTTTGTGGAAATCAGACAATGGTTAGTTTTGATTTGGCAATGCACTAGTCTTTCAACTTCTAAGAACAAATTCGACTCAGTTAATATCCTCTATAGCTCTAGATAAGCCAATGGCAGACTTTGGAAAAAAAGACGTTGTGGAAATAAGAGTCAAGGTGGAGATTTGTGGAGTTATACCTCGTATTTTTCAGCTTTTCTTCTCCCAATTAAACTCTATTTTTAGTTTCTTACTTAAACTCTGATTAATGTAGGTTATTTTAATATTAGTTTCCCACATAAATTCTAATTAATGTAGGTTATTTTAATATTATTTGACCTACAAATTTAGCTTATATATAGGCTCTTTTTCCACCTTAGAAAAAATAACTCATTACACATTTAGGTATTAACTTTTACAAGCTTTCAGAGAATTTTGTGTTTACGTTTTGAGGGTTCTTATTTTGGGTTTCTGGGTTTAGTTTTATCTCCATCTTTTGTACTATTTATTTATGTCATTTTAGTGAAATTACCTTTACCCGTGGTTTTTTTATCTTTTTCGGATGAGTTTTTCCACGTAAAATATTTGTGTTCGATATTTTCAATTTTTTTGTTATTTTACTTGTTCGTTGCTTAAACCGAGTTTATCTTTAAAGATCTCGAAACATTTTTCCTTTTCTCCCAAGGCATTGTAAACCTTGCTATGCTTTACCAACCAGGTTTCATACATTTCCCTTATCTAAGCCTCGGTTCTTTGCCATTGTTGTCCACCATGTTTGAGAATATACTCAATTATTGACATGTCCAACCCAGATGATAGGGTTATTAGAAAGAAAATGAAAAAGAAACTATAAGAAGGTTGGGGTTAAGGTTAGGGTTAGGGTTAGGGTTGAGGTAGATGAGGGTTATTTATAATTTATATATGAGAAAAGAATGGAAAGAAATAGAAGGAAATTGTGTTGAAAATGGAGTATTGAGTTTTGTATCTATCACGGTTTGGTAGTAGCACAACGTGACCCACCCACTAGAGGTGTCCATAGACCGAGCCTGGCCGGGTTTAGGACAGGTTTGGGCTGGGCCCAACTAAAATTTTAGGCTCGATTGGTAGGCCCGGCCTGAAAAACAAGTTGATATTTTTGTCCAAGCCTGACTTATATAATATATGCTTAACCCGGGTCCGGTTCGACCCTTTTTAAAAAAAATATTTTATTACATAAAATAAATTTTTAAAAAATATATCAAATAAACTAGAAAATTAAAACAAATAATTCCCAAAAATTATTAAATTGTATTAACAAATATTAAAAATTGGATGAAAACTTATTAAAAAGAGGCAAATGAATTACCACAAAGGCATCTAAGTAAAAAAAAAAACATAATTGATGCAGTTCAAATGTTCAATACAAGCATTTAAGCATAATACGATAATCGATGCAAATGAGTTACCACAAAAGGCATCTAAGTAAAGAAAACATAATTGATGCAGTTCAAATGTTCAATACAAGCATCTAAGCATAATACCCATAATCAATGCAAATGAGTTACCACAAAAGATTTAAGTAAAAAAAAACCATAATTGTTGCAATTCAAATGTTTAATACAAGCATCTAAGCATAATACCATGATTGACGGAGTTCAATACAAGCATCAACCAAATAAATTTTTTCAATCTGTAAATAAAGCTGGAAATTAGCTTGTGAAATAAAAGGAAAATTTATATAAATTTGTGAATTAATAAAAAGTTTGTGGAAATAAATAAATAAATAAATAAATAAATAAATAAAGATAAACAATGATCGAAAGTGTTTAAATGTGAGTGGAATCATGATATTCTTAACAATATTGATAATGATACAAAAAGTATTTTCACTGTATTTAAATTTTAAAAATGATGTTTTTATGATAATTGGAGACAAATGAGCAACGACAAAGTTGTAGAAGGCAGAGAAGTGAAAACCAATAGCAACACTAGCGAAGAAGCAAGAAGCGAAAACAACAAAAAGAAGAGAAACAACAATGACGACAGTAGCGAAGAAACAAGTGAAATGCAATAGAATGAGGAGAAGCAAGAAACGAGCGAAAAAGATGCAAGAAGCAACACAAAAATTTAGGATTAGGGATTAAGGGGAAATAAGAATTGAAAAGGGAAAGAGGAACATCGAGACTGGGTCTACTGGGAAGTGGGAATAATAGTAAAAATTTTAGGTTACTAAAATCGGTCAGGCCAAGAATAAAAATTTATTGCCCGAAGTCTGGCCCGTTTTTAAAACGAGCCTCATTATGAAATCCAAGCCTATTTTCCGAGCCTATATTTTTATCTAGACCCTCTCATGGACATAAATAGGTCTATCACCCACCCATGGACAAATCTACCACCCACCCATGACCAACTATATTTTGAAAGCTCTTTTTTCGTATTATTATACTTGGATAAGGTTTCATTTACTGCTTTCATTTAGGTATAGGTTTGGTGTGGAAGCCATTATCCCATTTAGATGAAAACCAAAACTCGATTAACCATATTATTGTTGAAATAAATTTAATTAATTTTTATTTTTGTGCGGTGCACGATTTAATTGCGTATATTAATTTTATAATTATTTAACATTAAATTTTGTTTAACATCATTAATGAATGTACTAAAAAAATTAATAAATTGTGAAAGTAATTTAATTACAGAATATTTTAAATGTATATAACTAATTTAGAATATGTATATTAATGTTATTTAATCTTTAAAATCTTTAATATTAAAATAATACAAAAATTCATTATAATTTGAATAACAATATAATTCAGTATAATTTAAATAATATTACTAATATTTTTATAGGTTATTTATTTTATATATATCGGGAAATTATTTTATTTTAATGTTTTTATACAATATTAAATATAGGAGATAGGGGAATTTGTTTTAATATTAAAATTTGATATTTTATAATTATCTTTGGTAAATGCTATTAATATATGTCCTTTTAAAACTATATTTTAAAACTAATAATTTTTTTAACAATATCACTATAGGTTCTGAAAATCTGATCATATCTGCTTTTTTTAACACAATACTTAGAACTACCCATAGTCCCTCCCCAACCTCTAAATAAGAGGATAATGCGTTTCAGCACACTCAAACTCACGTCTTCCTACATTGGTAACAATGCCTATACCAATTGAGCTAATACCTAATCAGCACAAAAAAAATTATATATTAAAAAAAACCCAATCGGCAAGAGATAATATATTTTAAAAAAAAATTATATTTAATATATAAAAAATGCTAAAAAAATAAATTTAAAGCATGAAATAACTTGAAAAATTAGAAGGCAATAAGTAAAAGAATACTTTATTCAATTTAAAAATAAATACTTGAAATAGAGTATATTATATGTCAAAAAATTGTAATGTGAACATAAAAATTTATTTTTTTATTTAGTCACAACCTTATAATTTATATATACCATTTGAATGTATTTTATTTATATGTAGAGAAAAAGGATGAGAATGTGGAATTAAGATGAATTACCCAACTTAGAGATAATATTGAAATTAATTAATACAATGATTATAATTATTAAAAGCTGTGAAATAATATATTAATTAGTTGATTTGCTCGAGAGGTTAAAAGGGGCAGTCGCTAATATTATGTAAAAAGTAGATATAAAGTTATTTAATATTTTAAAATTTTTATATTTAATTATAAATGAGATAATATTATAAAATTAATAGCACGTTTGATTGGTTGTAATAGCCAACCGATTCCGTGTCTATTCTGAGGGCAATTGTTCTCTGTTAGTTTGGTTGGCCGAATGCCCCTGAATAACCACTCTTTACTTCATCCTTTGAAAGTCTATTTCAAGCAACTCAGAATATATATTTTTCTATTATTTCCATTTCAAGCAACTCAGAATATATATTTTTCTATTATTTCCATTTTAACCTAACCAAAAGCCAAAAGGGAAAAGAAAAAATGGTAATAACAAAAATCATTCAACACATCCCCACAAGGGAAACTTGCTGCAAATTGAAGAGAAACTCTAATTGAGTTAATTCATAGTCATTGCAGAAATTGAAAAAAGAATTTCTAATTTTTGGATTTTTGAGGGAATGAGACACGAGAGAGGAGAGTAGGAGAGTGAACATCGGCAATTGATGGCAACATATGACAACATGCAAGAAGAAATTTTCGACATGAAAGCAGATGATGACGGCAAAATAAAGTGGTGAAAACCACAAGTAAGTTTTGTAGATCTGAACTTTTTTGATAAATTTTAGGGAAAAAAACTAAGATGGGAAAGAAACAAAGAAAAATTGGATGATTCTTCTGGGTTGATCACAACTAGGGTGATCGATGGAAGAGGCAACTATATACGATCATTGTCAGAATCTAGACTTTAATAAAATGTTTTGTGCCAAACAATGACCATTCCGTTTGATTTAAAAAAGGAAACTAGAGAAGATAATTTTCTAAAAACAAAGATGAACGGTTCATCTTTCAAAACGAAAGGGAGAGTTTTAATTTAAAAAAAAGGAAATAAGATGATTTTTTGGAAAAAAAATTAACAGTTCATCTTTAAAGTGTGATGGAGAGAGAATTTGAGAGAGGGGAAAGAATTGTATGAAATAGTTACGCCACGTCATTCGTGTCCCTTCTCAATCAATTAATGACGTGTCAGCTAATTTTTACATGTCATTTACACCTCATTTAATTACATTTTTTAATCATTTAATGACATGTCAGCTAATTTTTACATGACATCTCTGCCCTGCTGCTATTATTTTTTTTTTGGCAACTTCTTTTCTGCCTCTTCACATCTCTTTGCAACCCCTGCTACTATTATTTTTTCTGGCAACTGCTTTGTTGCCTCTTCACGTATCTCTGCAACCCCTGCTGCTATTTTTTTCGACAACTGCTTTGCTCCCTCTTCACGTCTCTTTGCAACCCCTACTGATTTGCTTTGTTTTTTTGGCGTGGCTGCTGCAATTGATTTTACAGGTGAGGGTTTTTTTTTTCTATTATGCTTAAAATAGATAGGAGAGCAAGAAAGTCAATGCTAGTTCCTAACAATTAAATGAATAGGTTAAACTATTCTTGAGTAGAAAACAAAGATCTAATCTTTAGGTAGCTTTTGATGTAATACAATATAATTAAATAGTTTTAGATAAAATTAGTGAATTCTAGCATTATGCACAACTGGATCAACATGTTAGGTTATTCAAGGTTGGTTGGGTAATTTAGTTTGAGATGTTAAGTATTTCCACTTGATTTTCATTTGTTTGAAATATAGTTCTATTTAGAATCTTTGAAATAATTGTGATTTTTAATAATAATGACTTAGCATACTGAATTTTTTTTTATAATTTTCCAGCGGTGTTTTTATTAGATTTTAATTGTTCTTTTAAAATTTTTAATAATTTCCTGTATTATCATATTTTTTTATTATATTTTAAAATTTATTCTCAGGTTTTGTTAATTTATAATTTTCATTTATGGAGACAAATCAAGATGAAATAGTTCATCTTGTCGAGAAAAAAGATAATTCCGTCGAAGAAATAAAAGTGGGACTGAAAGTGCATTCTGAAGAAGGGGCTTATAATCTTTATAATCAGTTTGCTTTGAGTAAGGGGTTTAGTATTCGAAGAGGAAATAAGAGACGAAGCATGACTGAACCTATAAGACAACGTGAATTTTTATGCTCGAAATCTGGGTATCATGAACACGAAGATGTTGGCAAAGTGAAAAAATTTAATCTAGAGACAAGGATAGGTTGTCAAGCTAAAATTCGTTTTACAATAGAAAAATGTGTTTGGGTTGTTTCTTAACTTTAATGATTATCATAATCACCACTTAGCAACTTCAGAATAAAGAATTAATTTAAGATCAGGAAGAAAAATTTTGGAAGGACATGGAGATGTTATTCGTTCAATGGTTGCTATAGGAATTAAACAAACAAGTTCATATTCGTTTCTCAGGAAGGAAATTAGGTTTGAAAATATTACATTTACCAAACAAGATTGTCATAATTTCTTGCAAATTGAAAGAGAGAAACTAATTGAAGCAGGGGATGCAGAGAGCATTATCAATTTTTTCAAATATAAGCAAGCTAAATACCCTATGCTTTTCTATTCAATGCAAGTGGACCAGAATAATCGACTAGCTAATTTTTGTTTGGAGAGATGGAAGATCAAAATTGGATTACGATTGTTTTGGAGATGTTCTTGTGTTTGATACCACGTATAGAACTAATAAGTATAATTTGGTTTGTGCTCCATTTGTCGGAATCAACAATCACTAGAATAATATTTTGTTTGGTTGTGCTTTTTTATCGGATGAAACCATTGAGTCATTTACTTGGCTATTTGAAATATTTTTAGAAGCCATGAGCCATCGACAACCGAAGAGTATTTTCACTGATCAAGATCAAACGATGATGAAAGCAGTAGAGATTGTCCTCCCAAGAATCTTCTCATAGATTATACATGTGACACATTTCAAATAATGAAAAACATCTTGCTAACCGTTTTGCCAATGCTGAGTTCAAAGCACAATTTAATAAATGCTTTGAATAAGATTACCTCTATTTCATTTCATTCAACAAAATAATAGCAGCAGGGTTGTTAAAGGTACTTTGGTCATTTCAATTTTTTCTTTATGTTATTACAGATCTATTCAATTCAACCAAACTTAAGAATAAAATTACACTTCCATTCCATTCAACTAAATAATTTGATTATTGATTACAACTCTATTTCATTAAAGTCCTATTCCATTCCTCCCAACGTGAAGGAAATGACAACTAAACCTGGAACTACAAATATGATATGCGTGACTCATGATTCATTTAACGGCGTCGGGAGCTGAGTTGTTGAATCAGATCATTCAAATCACGGAAGGATGAACCTCCTTCTTCAACAGCTCTTCTAGCCATTTCTCCTAGTGCCTTGGCTCTGCTTCTCATTTCCTCTGCTTTTTCACCCACCATTATCTCCTTCACCGCCTTCTCTATAGCATCTCTTTTCACAAAATCCCCCACCACTTCTTTCCATTTTTTCGTTCCAACTCCCACCCCAATCTTCAGAACATCTGTCACCAGTTTTTCATTGTAAAACTGCTCCGCGAACACTGGCCACGTCACCATCGGCAAACCAGCTGAGACGCATTCCAGGGTTGAATTCCATCCGCAATGAGTCACAAAAGCTCCAACTGCTTCATGGTCAAGAATCAACACTTGTGGTGCCCATCCTCTTATCATAAGCCCCTTGCCTTCCGTTCTCTCCTCAAACCCTTCAGGCAACCAATCCTCTTCATTGTTGCTCTTTTCTTTCTTCACAACCCAAATGAAGTGCTGCCCTGTGGCTTCAATGGCGAAAGCTATCTCCGTTAACTGAGCAGTATTGAAATCGACTGCAGTTCCAAAACATATGTAAACCACCGATTTGGGTTGTTTAGAATCAAGCCAGCTTAAACATTTTTGTTCATCGACCGATGGTTTCTTCCCTCTATCTAATTTATCTTCAATGGCCCTATTGCACAGTGAAACAGGGCCAACATGCCATACCTTTCTTCCTATAACGTTCCTGTAGTGATCGACATAAGCGGCTTCTAGCTCATAGAAACTGTTGACGATGAACCCATAGCTTTTCAGCTCTGCTTCTCTCCATTTTTTAACCGACCTGGTAAGTTCATTTTCTTCATTTTGTGTAAAAATAACAGCCATCTGATCTCTTGTGAGTTTAATATCACCAGGAACGTTAGGAAACACAAAAGGTTCAGAACCTGATTTGACTTTCTTCTGTGGCTCATATAGATTAACAGAATCTGATATACACAACGACAAGAAACTGCAACCATTAAACATCAACCTGGGGATGTCGTACTTGTCTGCAATATCACTGGCCCAAGTGAAAAACATATCGACGAGCAAGCAATCTGGTTTACATTCTTGTATGAGCTGCTCAAAGGGTTGTTCAAACATATCTGCGGCCTTGAAGAATTTGGCAATCATATCCAAGTTGACTCCTTGGGAACTTGGGATGGAATCAAGGTTTTCACAGCCCTCGGGCAATCCAGCTTCAACACAAGGAAAGTTGAGGACTTTGATGTGGATATCGAAGCTTGAATTCTTGCTTCTTTCGATGGTGGTGGAGATGAAAGGAACATTGAGTGGAGTGGTGACGATGGTTGTCTTTACACCTCTCATAGCGAACAGCTTGGCCATATCAACCATGGGTATCATATGGCCGTGCCCCATGAAAGGAAAGAACAAAACATGAAGCTTAGGATTCTCAGTCGCGTCAACATCCATATTTTTTTCCTTTTCAATAAAATGATTCAGAACACAGAAAAATCAGATTGTAAGAAACTGATGAAGAGATCCGACCTGGATGGCACTTATGGAACTTTAGGTTCATCATCTTTTTCTCTAAAATAGGGGTAAACTACCCACTTTGTCCCCCAACTTTAGCTCCTTGTAATTTAGTGGCCTAACTTTTAAAGCGTTTTCATTTTGGTCACTAAAAATATCTTTTTTAAGTATTGACCGAGGTAAAAAAAATTAAAGATTAAAGGTAAAACTTAAAATAATGCATTAAAAATTTTAAAATTGTACTTGTTAATTATCCCATTGTTGAAAGTTGTAAATTTCTTTCTTTTTCAATACTTAAATTTTAAATTTCAAAACATCAAAACCAATTAAATAAATTATTGAAAAAAAATTATCACTTGATAATTCAGCCGATTTGTTACTATAATATTAAAATTAATTAATTTAATCTCCTTATAATATTTAATATTTAATATTATGTTTTCATATTATCCTTAATGAAATCAACTTAATTAACTCGATTTTATTTTATGTTTTTTTACCCCGACCAATACTTTAAAAAGATTTTTTTTTTGTGACCAAAATGAAAGTTCTGGAAATTAGGTGACCAAATAAAAGTGTGAACATGACGTGATGTGTACAATCAAATACCATTAGAGTTTTAACGTTTAGGTAACTAACTAAAATAAAAGCGTCCTGAAAACTAAGTGACTAACTGCATAATTTACCCCAAAATAATGATCCACTTATGAAAAAAAAGAAAAGAAGAAGTTAAATGCTTAAATTGGAGCCCAAGCTTTTAGCCATTGTTTAGATAATGCTCAAATCTTTTAAAATAGGGCATGTAATAGTCTAACATCTATAAAAAGGGCATAAATGAAGGCTAAACTTTTAAAAATTATCAAATAAGGGCTTAACTTTTTTGAAAGTGTTCAAATAAGGGATAAACCTTTTTAAAAGAACTCAAATATCGTATATCAAGTTTCAAATTATGTTCTGATTACTTTATTTTCTTTTCAATCAAATATCTAATTTAAGATTTCAAAACACATCAATATTTACCCAATTTTTTATACAAATAAGACTAAAGTATATGCCCAGCTATTATTTAATCACTAATGTAAAGATTAGTTCCTTATTTAACACTTACAAGGAATCTCTAAAATGTTAAAAGGAAATCATTTAAACATTTACCAAATAAACAAACCACTAAAGAAAAGGTGCATTTCTTACTATTTGTCGTTTCCGAGACCAAATCTCCGTCCGTCCTCGGCATATCTCTGCCATCCACTAATGCCTTTGTCCTTAGTGTCTTGTTAATATTTTATTTTTGACGGTTCAAGAAGAAGAGATGTTTAAGTTTAGCGTTTTTAGGGTGAAAATGTAATTTTATTATTATTAATTTAAAATTTTATAATTTACAAAGGGTTTAAATGAAATTTTTTATTTTATTTTAGTAGAGGTTAGACCCCTGTCTACTTCCTAAATCCGCCCCTGTCTAGGACCAAGATTAAATTAACGATAATTGAGTTAGGTTTTAATGTTTTAATTTGTATTTAATAATTTTTTAATTTAGGTTAAGTTGAATGATTTAATAGGCATTTAGTATTTTTTGTAATTAGATATTATAATGCTTTGATTATAAATATTAAATTCTTTTGAAAGTCTCTTAAACTCTTTTATGGAATTTTGCAAATCTGGAAACAATTTATACCTTTATTTTAAGACATATTTTGTTTTATTTTACTCATAAGCTAGTTTCTTTATTTCTATATGTGTTGGTCACTTGGTTGTATGTATTAATTATTATATATTAAATTTATTTTTAATTTTAAAAAATAAATCAGTACTCTTCACAAATAATATTAAATAATATATTCTAAATACTATATAAAATATTATAAAATATGTACTATTTAAATATTATATTTTAATATTGTAAAATACTATATTACCTTACTCCAGAATTTAATATTTCAAAAAATGCAATAAATTCTTGCTTTATTATATATGTAAAATATGATACATATATATATGAAGTTGAATATCTATTTTACTTATTAAAATTGGATTCTCAATTATAATTTGACATCTATTTTGAATTATAGAATGAATTATTGGTTGGTCTAAAATTAAGGTAATATTATTTAAATTTTGATTATTACATTTATCAAATCTTATTCTTTTATTTTAGAGGACTCTTTTAATATGACATTTCTTACTCAAAAGGTAATTTCAAAAGATATATAATAATTTCATAAATATTTTAGGATTGTTTTTTCATAATTTTATTTGAATAAATTTTAAACCATAACTTAGTTATTATTTGCATATTATTTTTGAAAATTACACTGCATTATACTTAAAGTGGAAATCTTAATATAGCAATTATAATGGATTAGTTTTAAAAAAGAAACTGGACAGAGCTTCATTATATTTCAGATATTAAGGTAGTGTTTGGAAAGCCTCTAATAATTGGATTTGAGTATTACTTGTAATTACAAAAAAATGGAATGTTTGAGTAACCATTGTAATTGGTGGGTCCAACTAAATTGACTGTAATTGGAGCACCACAATTACACTTTTCAGTCAGCGGCTCCCCTCTCTCCTACCACTTGAATCACTAAATTTAAAAAAAAAATTGGGTGCAACCTGATCAATTGATGGCACCCGTATTTCACACCAAAAAATACACCCTTTTTTTTGTCCATGTATAGCGAAAAAATATATTTTTATTGGTGTCACCGATGTGTCAAGCAGCACCTGATTATTTTATTACAAATTTTTTAAAGCTGAAAAAAACTAGTATATTAAATTTTGGGTATTGAAACTTGGACCCATGACTAACGACCTGCCACTGATGTGACCCATTAATCACGTTTCGGGTTCCAATACCCAAAATTTAATATACCAATTATTTTTCCAACTTTAAAAATTCTATTTATTATTATATTATATTATTTTATTTTATTATAAAAGATGGTTAGTTTGATCTCAACCCCTCACAGATATCAATCAAAAGGAAAAAAAATTAAGAGCTGCTGAAGGTCACTCCCACCCCGAAAATCAAAAGAAAGGTATGTGTTTTAATTTTTTTTAGTATAATTAGTTATATTAGTAGTAGTTTAGTATTAAGGTATATTATTTTGTTAAAAAAAGGTTAGTACTAATTATTCCCTCCAGATCAATCACCACACGAAAGAAAAAAAAATAGATCCAGTTGAAGGTCGTATAATTAGTTAATTAGTATTATTAAGGTTTTTTTTTAGTAGTATAATTAGTTTTTTAGTAGTAGTTTATTTGTGTTAAAAATTTCTTTTATTTAGTATTAGGGTATGTTAATTATGAAAATTATTATACTTGTGTATGTTTACTTCGAAAAATTTCCCAAAGTTGTGAAAGGAGGATGACGAAACTATTCTACAAATTTCCAGTTTCGTCAAATCCTATCAAATTTATCGAGATGGAACTTTTAGACGATGATGACGTTGAGACAATGGTTGTATTATATTTCCCATCACGGAGGGTGAACACTGAACCGATTCAGTTTTTTTTAAGTTAGCAAATGCAGAGCTCGTTGAAAATGTAACTCAGTTAAGTCAGCAATATGGAGTTGAAGACTCGCGTACAGATGTTCCGAGAGTGTCTGTCGATAGGAGGTCGTTTGTGCGTGATTTTGACATCGATCTCAACGTTGAATGTTCAGATTAGTACAATGGTGGATTACAAATACATTAGTTGTTATTAAAACCGATGCGCTTGGTGAAGATGGATCTGATAGTATGGTTGTTTTGATCACGAAAGTAAAGATTTTAGTGACCCCGATTTAGATGATGTCCTAGATGATATCAACGATAAAAGACTGGATGATGGAAATGGTCAACCTTTTTGGTCGAAAATATGAGTCGTCGTGTCTTCATACACAAAGGTCTCAGAGCCCATATGTCGGTCGTTGATCCTGATGTGGTGCATGCTTCCGAGTTCCTTGAGTACTCGGACATAATACTTGCTCACTTGATGTTACTAGATCCTAGATTAGAAGATTTGTTCGTGGGTCAAACATTTACGAGCAAAGACGAGTGTGTTGGTGCCATCAAGCGCTATAGTATGAAGGTTTCTGTCGACTACAGGATGGTCGACTACATGCAGGTGGCATGTACGAATTGTATTTATACAGAGGTCCCAATAGTAGAAGATACGAAAATATGTTGGGCCTTATACATGCATTTCTGCATGTATGATATAGGAGACCACCGCAAGCTTGATTCAAAAACCATCTGCAACTACATATTGGAAATGGTTAAAGACATGCCCATCATTCCCGTATCGGTGTTGATTGCTAAAATGCAAGAATAGTTCCAGTACCGAGTTTCATATTGGAAGGCATGGTTGGCTAAACAAATGGCTATAGATCAGTTGTACGTAGATTGGGATACGTCGTACAACAAACTCCAAGGGTGGATAGCCGTAATGTGAGAGTACGTTTTAGGGACTGTGGTTGAGTTGCATACGCTCTCTTATTACGATCGGGACAGCCAACTCCATCTAGGGAAAAGAACTTTGTAGGGGTAGGGACAACCAACCAACTATATCTGGGGTGGCAATGGGCTAAATATGTCAAACATCATTGGTGAGCTCGGTTGCTGATAAAAAAAACTGCAACCGCCCATTTTCGGGTGTATTGCATAACCTGAGTACTCCGGGGAAAAAGTACTGCAACCCCCCAACTCCGAATGATAGGAACTACCGGTCAAGTACGTGTATGACAATGAAGGTGTCCGCTTAAGCTCAAACTCTAGCTTAGGCTCCGGCTCGAGTGAGGGAAGAGAAGACGGCTGATGAGGTCATCTTTGTAGGGGACCTCGTCATTTCATGTGTGGAGGGACTACCATCAATTCGCCACCATATAAGTAGGGCCTGCAGCCTAAACACGCGGTACGCACCCTAATCATATTAAATTACAAAATTGATTAATATCTCGCAATTAAATAAAAAATTACGTGCAATATTAGAACATTTTTTTACTGGCAAATGGATTGTCCTTACTATGTGCCCCTCTACAATAAATAAAGAACTCATTTCAATATCTGCACAAACAATTAAAATTTTAATCATCAACTTAACAAATAAACAATATAAAAATAACTGCAATTATTTTCTTTCGAAACCCATATTCGTAATCAACAAAAATCAAATTACTCAAATAATTTCTCCATTATATTAAATGCAGTAAGCGAAAAATAAATTGGGAAATTAAATTAGCAATTAATTTCAATTGCAACTATTTTCAAGGTAATAGTTTAATATTTAAAATTATTAAAAGAAACTTTTTGCTTAAATTCCCGACTATTCCTCGAGTCTGATTTCCACTCTACTAACAGTTCGAAGAATTGTAATTTATTAATTAACGAAATGGAAGGTTGCTTCTTAAGTGTATACTATTCTTTAATCTATAGTAAACAAAATAATTAGTATTAATCTTTTAACACAAATAAAATGCATTAATATTAACCTTAATAAACTTTTACTAAAATATAACCTAAAAAAATACAAATAAAAGAGTGAAGAATTTTACATTTGATTTTCGGAGGGGGACCTCCAGCATTGAAGAATTTTGTTTTTCACTCACTGATGTGTCGGGGTTAGGGTA
This sequence comes from Gossypium hirsutum, assembly GCF_007990345.1. Lineage (NCBI taxonomy): Eukaryota > Viridiplantae > Streptophyta > Magnoliopsida > Malvales > Malvaceae > Gossypium > Gossypium hirsutum. Next base: position 2,999,361 of record NC_053448.1, read on the forward strand.
CCAAACCAACCCCCATTTAGTAATAAAAGAAAATAATATAATAATAAAATAACTTTTTTAAAGATGAAAAAGAAATTGATATATTAAATTTTGGGTATTGAAATTTGGACCCGTCACCAATAGGTCACATCGGCCATTAATATTAACCTTTTAACATAAATAACATGTCTTAATACTAACATTAATATACTATTACTAAAATATAACCTAAAAAATACAAACAAAGCAATGAAGAATTTTACCATTGGTTTTCGAAGGAACCTTCAGTATAGCCCTATTCATGGGTTGGACCACCTTGTCTGGCTTAAAGGTCCGCTCGAAATGTGAGAGAATTTGAATTAAAATATAGGCCCGAAAAATGAGTTTGGAGAAAAAAATAAGGCCCGTTTAAAAACCAGATCGGGCATTGAGTAAGACATTTTTGGCTCAGGCCCGACCTGAATTTACTAAAGGACAAAAAGGTTTTACTTTTTTTATTTTATTTTATTTTTTAATGTTATTTTCTTGTTGTTTTCTCCCTATTTTGCTACTATTTTACTATTATGTTGCTACTATTTTGTTGTTATTATTTGGATATTGTATAAAACTTATTTTATTGTTAATTTTGTTATTATTTTAAAGGCATTTGTTAATTTTGTTATTATTTTAGACGTATTTGCTTGTTAAGTTGCATCTATCTTAGTATTATTTAAGTATACATATTTTTTATATTTTCAATTTGTTGGGAAATATTTATTTTGATGTTTTTAGTATTTTTGATGTATTATATATATTTAAAAATTATATAAAAAATTAATACGGGCGGGCCGAGTCGAGCCCTGGTTTTAGCATTTTTATCCGGGTCAGGCTGCGACCAGGCTTAGCCAATGAGCTTGAATTTTTAGTTGAACCCAACCCGAACTCGGCCCAACCCATGAACACCTCTACATCAGTTCAGTAGTAAAGAATTTTTTTTCACTTCAAATGAATGACTGATGTACGGGGGTTGGGGACCAAACCAACCCCTCTTCTATAATAAAAGAAAATAATATAATAATAAAACATATTTTTTAAAGCGGAAAAAAGTGGTATATTAATTATTGGGTATCGGAATCTAAACCCGTCGACCACAGGTCCGGGTTCCAATACTCGAAATTCAATTTACCAGTTTTTTTTCCAACTTAAAAAAAATAATAAAATAATTGGGTGTCGCCTGACATATCAACAACACCAATAAAATTTTTTTGTTATACATGTACAAAAAAAGGTGTATTTTTGGGTGTAAAATACGAGTGCCATCAATTGATCAGGCTGCACCCAACTTTTTTTTTAAATTTAGTGATTCAAGTGGCAGGAGAGAGGGGTGCTGCCGATTGATCAGGCGACACCGATTTTTACTGTTGAGTTTGTCTAGATTGGTAAATATTAGGACCTTACCTATTTCATTATGTATTATATTATATTATATTTTATATTATTTGGTTAAAAAACCCATAAGTTTATTTCTAAATTCTGCAATTAAAGCTACAAACTATTTGGATTGTGAACTCAAATATTATAAGGACGATGCTAATTATGCAAATATAAGATGTTTTCTTACACTATGTCATGGGGTATGATACCATTTTAGATAATGATGTCAGGCAACAAGTACCATAGGTAGCTTACGATCTCTTTAATTTGAATCATTCAAGTCTTTAAAATGTGGTTAATAAGACATTTATTGTTCTTAAAAAATATTTCTCATATTAACATCACTAATAATTTTTGCGATTATAATACATATAATGATTTTATTTTATTTTTTGTTACTTGTTTAGAAATTATTTTTATCATATTAATAATTTTTATAGTAACTATTTTAAAAAAATATAAATTATGTAATTATGTAATTACAATTTGTACTACTAAACATGACATACGAAATTACGATGTAATTACACTCTACCTGCCAAATACATCTAGGGAATTATAAGTCATTGCAATTACAAAAAAATGTGATTACTACTCTAGTAATTACACTTTAATCCAATTACATTATAATGTCCAAATACAATAATTTTCTAATTAAACTTAATAGTCATTGAAGATATTTTATGTAAAGAAAATATGAAAACTTTATATTAAAGTAGATTTTAATGTAATTTTATTGTCCCAAGTGGCAACCATTTAAAACAAGTTATCAATTCAACCATACCAAAACCTATACCTATACTAATATCCAATATTGCACTTATTCAAAACATGCCAAAACACACCTAAACCATTACTTTAAACAGTTAACCAATATACCTCAATGTCACTCATTCACAAAAACTTTAAAACCTATTGCACATAATTTTGGTACCACAACCTAGCATTATGAATACAACAATTCAACATCCCAAAAATGTAACACTCAAACTTCTCAAATACTAACCAATACTAATCATCCACAATTCAAACTTCCATTTCATTCTATTTATTTTAAACCTCATTCATGCTATCACATTAAAGCATATTCATTTATTATACCATTTTCATCTTAAAGAGTCATAACTTATCATTAAAGCCTACTCAAAACACCACAAAACACATATATTTACAAAATTCAACTAACCCTAAATTCCTATCAAAGAAATCAAAACAAAATCCCCAAATCTCACATAAACATCTATCCAACTACTCCTATTTACATACCACTTATAACTGAGCTAGAATGGTCAAAAGTCTACTAAGTCACTAGATGGATAGTGTGAGCTCCAACGCGATCCAACCTGTAACACCCCTAACATGTCTCTGTGATTGGATAAGGGTTATAGAGCATTACAGTGCAAAACAAAACCTTAATCATCAAAACATGGATAAACATGCAATTCACATATTTATTTTCAATAACTTAATTTAAATATGATAAAAATACTTTTACGGGTTCTAAATCAAGCTTGATTAGCCCTAAAAATAATTTGGAAACAATCAGGGACTTATTTGAAGCAAATAAAAATTTTTAGGCAAAACATGAAAAATTCTATGAAACAAGGGTCACACGGTCATGTGTCCAGGCCGTGTGACATAGCCCAGACCATGTGGACATTTGAAATAAGGTACACGGTTGTGTCGTGGGCTGTGTGCCAAACCATGCAACTACCTGTTTTGGGAGACACAGCCGTGTTGTAGACCGTGTGAAACCTACATTTAAAACAATAATGACACACAGCCACGCGAACAGCCAATGTGTGACACATGGTCGCGTGACAGCTCGCGTCTCAGGCCATGTGTACCAAAATGTACATTGAAAAACAAGTTTACCAAAAATATTTTCTTGAGTCATAAGCATACCATTTGCTAACCTTTTAGCCTAATCAAAACACACTTAAACGAGAACAAATCATGCTAAAATCAACATATATTCGATACATTTCCATCAGTCAAACAATGTACCCACATTGGTACTACAAAATATACATCCAAAGAAATTCATCTAATTGACATGAACTAAGCTTAAAATCTACACCATGCATATAACTATCACTCATCCATTTCAACTACAAATTACACAAATTAAGTCAAGAATCATTCATCATATACTTACCAAAATGCCAATCAAGGGCACCACATTTCACACACCAAATTTAGACCTATGCCACATCTCAAAGTTCTAGTTTGAACTTATGTCAACCATACCAAATATCCATTCCCAAACATGTCATTATACCTTATAATACCTAATATCTATAAAGCATGCATAAAATTCATCCACTCATACTTGTACCTATTATTCACATGCCATCATTTAATATCACTAACCACAACAACTTAGCACAACTTAAACAAGCCAAATCACTTAAATAACCTTTTTAGCCCTATTATATTCCATTTATAACCATTTGCCAAAATAACCAATCTTTACCAAAATGGATCAACAGATAGTGTGATTGTGCTCCGACACAATTCCAACCAGCCAAGCTTTTCGATGACTTATAGATACAGAAAGAACCAACTATGTAAGCAATTAATGCTTAGTAAGTTCGTATAAAGGAACTTAAACTTACAAAACGCATTAATTAAACAACCATGAATAATTCCTTTTTGTTTTAGGCCAAATTTCCTTTTTCCTAAACACAACACCTCACAAGATTAGTAGGTGAAGTAATGCACATGTAAATTTAACCAAATAAGGCGTATAACATATCAAGCTTTTCAAATTCATCAATCATTTTCATCATATACTATGCACTTTCATTTTTATCACCTTTTACATCTCAAACTTCATATATCATACATACTATAGCATAGTAAATCATGACATATACCTAATAAGCATTTAGATCTTATATATTAACTGACACATATATATCCATTATACATTCTTCTCATTTGAGTCCAAATAGCTAATAGATAATAAGGAAACATAACATCTATGAAACATTACATATATTACGAAATAAATTTCATGCATATTTCATCTGTCACATGATAAATTCTCATTATTTTCATTTCATATATGCATATCCATCTTTCCATTTCATATGAACATTAAGTTTTTATACATGCATTTCCATTAACCTTTACTTACTCGTTGAACCATCTATGATTTCATTGGATATCGGGAATGCTCACACATAGTGTGCCTTTTCATGTAATCATAACCTTTCCTTTTCAATAGTGCTCACACGAGTTGCGAAATGGGCTTGCTCACACGAGTTGTGGGTCAGAATGTTTGCTACACGATGCTGCTCACACGAGCTATAGAGAATCCGCAACAAATGCAAAACCTCAGTTATCGGTAGCACATTCAAAACCAGCACCCAAAACCGTATAATCCCTAATGACATGTCATTTGTATCCTAAGAATTCACATGGCTCAAATGGGACCGTTTTATATATCCAAGCCTTAATTGGCATTCAATATATCATTTTTCACATATACATTTATTTTATCATATTAACATTTGAGTACCTTATCCAAATCAAAACATTATATCATCCAAATTAATTTACATCCTATTTTGTTCTATTTATCAAAATATTATACAACTACTAATCTAATCTATTTATAACATAAATATTTATTAACATTACATTCAAAACATTACATGATAATTTAGTCCTTAAACTTACCTCAATTAGAATGATTCCTAAAACAGAGTCAACAACTAGCACGAAACCTTAGCTTTTTCCTTGATTTAAATCCAATTGTAGCGTTTCTTGATCTAAATAATATAAATTCATTTAATTAAATAATTCAAATATCTTAAAATAATTATGTAACACCCCTATACCATGTTTGACTCAAGGAACCTGGTATAGGAATATTACATTTGATGCCAAATTAATTCTTGGCTAATTACTAATATATTTGAACATAAAAACGAACACTTGGAACATACTTAATATTTTTCCTAAGTACATGCCATTCTATTCAAAAATTTAAAACATACCTTGTTGTTACTTGAAGATGTGACGAGATGAAAGCTTGCAATCTCAAATTCAACTCTTCAAAAATCACTGTACCTAATCTGCGCAAGAAAACAAACCGTACGCTGAGTATATTTACTCAGTGGTATTACTATAATTCAAATACTTAAAGTAAAATATTAAACTTGTATTTTCAATCATAAGCCATTCTCTCTCAATGGATCATTTATTTGTTCATCTTTTAATTTCATACTACCAACTAGCTTAATTAGCTTTAATCATTTCAATTTGCACTTCAAACTACTGTATCATTATTCATTTTACAAAGAATCTTTTTGTTCATATATCTCATTCCAATAATTCATTCCATTTCATATATAAATCATTCAATTCAACAATTCATACAATATCAATTCTGATTATCAAATTGTTCATTACCTCTATTAACAACTCATAATCTTTATACTTATAATCTTTAATAACCATTTCATGCACAAAACAATTTGTTTCATTAATAGTATTAACTATCTCAAATTCATTTCAATTTCCAAATTTTCATTATAATAACTCATCCATTATCAATTCCATTGTCAATTCGTTCTTTTATAATCAATTTACAGTTATAGTCTTTTAATATTCGATTCATACATTAAATCCATAAATAAATTTCAAAAACTTGTATTCAATTAAATTCAAGTATTATTTCACTATTTCAAATCATTTTATTTTCACTTCTCATTTCAATTCAATTTAGATCAATTCAAATCACTTTTAATTTCCAATCAATATATCTTCAAATAGTCACATAATTCATGATTCAATATCATTTCTTACCTCAATTCTTTTATTTTCCCCCATTAACATGACTCGGACTTTGACAGATACATGGATTCCAACCCAAGCACACCAGTATGGCACATTGTGCCTAAAACGGTACATAGTACTTGATTAGTATACAACACATAAGTGCCTGAAATGACACGCGAGATGCCTGATATGACACACGAGGTGCCTGATACGACACACGAGGTGCCTAAAATATGACACATAAAGTGCCTGATCGACAAAGCCGATAAATCTCGTACTCTTCCTAATCCTATGGCATGTCAACTATATCCGATTCAGCCCGACTAGTTAATAGGGTATTTAAATCATTTTTTTATTTCAAATTCACTTTCAATTCAATCACAATTCAATTCAAATTCACTTTCCACTTTTTAATCAATATACAATTCAGTACCAATACATATTTCAGATATTCACATATACTCATACTTCGATTCAATTCAAACCACTTTTCAATCAATACACAATTCACGTATTCACACATATTCATAATTTAAGTCAATTTTATTTAATTTATATTTTTAATTCATTTTCCAATCAAATTCAAATCACTAATTACTTTTCAGTCAATATACATTTCAAATATTCACATATTTTCTTCATTCAATTAAATTTAATTCAAATCATTTTTAATTTCCAATTTGTTCACATTCAATTTCAATAGCCATAAACATTTTTGAATCAATTTCATTCAAATCAATATTATCATTTCAATTGCTTACCTAATTTTACCTACCATGCATTTTAATTAAAATATAACAATTAATAATAAACAGATTTGAATTATAGTAATACAGACCCGGATTTACTCGATTACTCCTCGACAACTTTTCCCTTTCCTTTCGATGCCAATGCTTCGAGTTCTTTACTAGCAATTAAACTTGAAGCTTCCAAATTCCAATTCTCCCTTTTTCTTTTCTTTTCTTTTCTTTTCTTTCCCCTTTCCTTTCTTTCTTCTTCGCCTGTTCTCTGTTTCTTCTTTCTCTTTTGTTTCCCTTTTATTTATATGCTTTATTTGTTTAATAATAATATAATAACTTAACAATTATCTATTTACTTAAAAAGTAATTAAATAAATATATTACAAAAGTATAAATACCATTATTATATTTGTATATTTTTATCACACTTTAATTTAATAATTATTATTATAATAAATATCTTTAGCTTAAAATATAAGTAAATAAATAATTATACTACAAATGTTTACATATATTTATTACACATGTGTTTTATCACCACCCTACATTTGTCAACTATTTAATCACAAATCATTATATGTATTACAATTGTGCACACATATATTTTTACAATTGTATATTATCATCACCATCCACTTGTCCTTATTTTATTTATTTCATAATATAATACAATCTAATTATAATATAATTATTATAATTTAACACAACTAATTTATTTATGTTAATTTTTGTTAATTATAATATAATTAGATTTTTGTTTGGTTTGCCGCCTCAACTTATGCTAAATGACTTATTTCCCATTTTGGTCCTTCTTATTTTCTTTTAATCTATAATTCAACTTTTACTCTTTATTTATTTTAGTCTTTTTTTCTAATTACTCTTAATTAAGCTAAATTCACCTAATTAGAACTTAATTAGGCACACCATTAGTCTCATAAATATTTCTAATAATTATTTACCAACCCATTTCACTAAGACGGAGACCCGATAATGTACTTTTTCGATGCCCATGAATTTTGGGTCATTGCAAATTAATTCAAGCCTGTAACTTATTTTAATGTGAATTTATAAAAATTTTCCCAACACTGTTCCTTTTATTCAATTTAGTCCTTAGACCCATAACTTGGAAATTTACCATTTTTAAAAGGGAACCATGTTAGCCGATTTTCTCAGGATTTCTAAAGAGTCTATTTCCATCAAAATTTCACATCAAATCCGATGAATTTTACTCTTTTAACAAATTAATCATTTAACATTAAAATTACTAAAAATCACTTAACAAAATACTTCTATTTATTATCCAAGCTTAATAATTTTCAATTAAATCTAAAAACTCACTTAAACCATTCATGACAAGTCCCTAAACTTTTAACAATTTTACAAATTAACCCCAGATTAACTAGATTAAACTAAATCGATCTCAAAAATATAAAATTTATTGAAAACAAATTGAAAACACATACCATGCAATTGTAAACAACCTTGACCGAATACTTGCTTAAACTCCCATGGATATTTCGGTTTGTTTCTCCACTAAGAAAGAAGATGATAACATGTTCTTTTATTTGTTTATGTTTTAATTATTATTAAATTACAATTTTAACCTTACTTTCAACTTATTTCATATATAAGTTGCATGTACACATATGTCCACTAAAAGTACAGGGTAAAATTGCTATTCAATGCCCTTTAATCATTACTTTATAGTTATTAAACACATATAACTTATAACGATTAAATTTTGCATTTTATACGATTTAACCTTTTTTCTTTAATTAACTATCTAAATATTAAAATTTTTTAAACAAATTTTAATATAACCATAATAGTACTCTGTAAATATTTACGGGCTCGGTTCATAAAAACGAGATCCCGATACCTCGTTTTCTAAAACCACTTGACTTTTGGAACAAACCACTTGCACTTAAACTTTAGTTCAAACAACAAAAATGATCAAATCAAAATTTATTATAATACTATTTTTAACTCGTAAATATTAGATAATAATATTTAAGGACTCACTCGTTGGATTAATGGCCCCAAAACCACTATTTTTAACACCGCTAAAGAACAGGATGTTACGCAGCCAATTGCACAATTTCTGACAATCTACAAAAAAGAAAATAGAACAAAGGTAAGCATACTTAATGCTTAGTAATTTTTTTTATTTGATTATGTAATTATAAAAAGTTATAAAATAATCACTAACTAATCGAGTTTAAATTTTTTTATCCAATTTCGTTAATTACTGTTAATTTTATAACGGATTGATGACATGACAATTTTAAAATTGAAATAATAATAATTTCAATTTCATTTTTTGCATATTATATTAATTTGATCATAATTTTTTTTTAAATAACTCTTAACATTTACACATTACCTCCATTTTAAAAAACTAAAACAATTCAAAAAATTATAAAAAAATATATTTCTAAAAATTCTCAAAAATGTGTTAATATAAAAAATATAAAATATCAACAAAAAATATATATATATAATTCTCCTTTGCTAAAAATTAAAATATGATGTAAAATTTCGAAACTTTTGAAAATATTTATGTCGTTTCCAAAACATGTATTATTAAAAATTTATTTTTTGTAAAATAATATGTAATATAAATTATTTGTATAAAAGTTTAAACGTTTTTGGTAAAAGATCTCTTTAATCCCTTTCTAATTTGATAGTAACTAAATTGATCCCTTTAAAAAAGAGAGCAGTTTAATCCGTATTAATTTTGAAAGTAAGCAACTAAGGATAATTTAAAATGACTTGATATTTTCCACCATTTTGCATAACTTTGATCGGTATAATAATGAATTTATCCCTCATTATTTATCTATTAAGTTAATTTGATCCTAATTCTAAACAACTCAACAAATTTATCCTTTAACATTTACACATTTATCGATTTTATCCTAATTTTTTTAAAATTATTAAAAAATAATAAAATGTATAAAAATAAAAAAATACATAAATTAAAACTAATTTGTTTTCTTTCTTCTTTATTCCAAAAAAATATTTATTTTCAACCCAAAACTCATAAACACCATCTTATCTGGTTCTACGGTAAAACCTCAACAAAATAATATCCTTGGAACCTGAAAAATTTATTATTTTATCAAGGTTATTAGTTTATCGATAAATGAATATTTTATTAATTAATCGATAAATTAATATTTATTAATTTAGAGAATATTCCATACTCTATGCATGGTTTTTTTTTTATCAAAATCCAATATGCATGTAGGTGCAATGAATCAAAGTTAATTCGTTCACGTAACAAAAAAAGAGAGAGTTAATTAATTGATTCATGTAACCAAAAAGAAAAAAATAGTTAATGGTTTCAAAATCCAATACGTATATGTTCATTGGATAGATTAAAAATTTTATTATAAATAAACACATGTACATATCAAAATATTGTAATTCATTTAATCTTTTCCTCCATAGCTTCCCATTTGAAAGGTGTAAAAAAATCTACATTGACAGATAAGATGAGAAAAACATTATGTGAGTACAAAAATGAGCATCCCTTTTTAAGTCAAAAAGTTTTGTAACAGTGGGTTCAACAAACATTTGATCTCTTTGTTAGCCAATCAACAATATCAAATACTCTTAAAAGATCATCTGAATATTTGTAAAAAGAGATAAAGAATAGCAATGTTAAAAGACACAAACCGACCAAATATCCCAAATTAGAGAATATATTGTATGAGTAGTTTCTCCAATATCAAGAGAAAGTAAACATGACTGGAGAAATGATTCAAACTAAAGCAAAAGAGTTTCTACAGAAAATGTATGGTGATGCAAATTCTGAATTTAACTGTTCAATTGGTTGGCTAGAACGGTTCAAGGCAAGACATGGGATTAAATCTTATAGAAGATTTGGTGAAAGTGGTTCAATTTTTATGGATAATATTGAAGATGCTTTACCTCAAATAAGAGCTAAATTGGAAAATTTTGATTGGAAGGATATCTATAATATGGATGAAACAGGCTTATTTTATCGTTTGCAAGCAGATTATTCACTGGCTGCAAAGCAATTAGAAGGGCAAAAAAGGGTACAAGGAAAAACTTACTGTTGTGGTTTGTTGCAATGAGGATGGTTCAGATAAAGTACTCTTTGGGTTATTGGTAAGTTTGCTAATCCTAAATGCCTTTAAACATGTGAATACTGACAATATTAACTGTCATTATCGAGACAAGAAAAAAATGGATAATTGGATTACTTTTTCAAGATCTTGTTCGCTGGTTTGATGCTAGAATAACTGGTAGAAAGGTGTTGCTTATATTATACAATTGCCCAACCCATCCCAAGGTTATTGAAGGCTTGAGAAATGTTGAATTATTCTTTTTGCCTCCAAAATCAACATAAAAAATTCAACCATGTGATACTGGAATTATTAGAGCAGTTAAGATTTATTATCGGCGTCGCTTTTATTCTAGCATCTTAGAAGGTTACGAGAAAGGAGAAAAAAAATCCTGAAAAGATTAATGTATTGGATGCAATCCATTTTATTAATGCTGCTTGGAATATTGATGTGAATCCTACAACTATTGCAAATTGTTTTCGACATTGCAAAATTCGATCCGAGGAGGATATGCCTCTCGAACAAGAAATTGGTGATGTTGAAGGCATTCATAAATTAAAAGAAGTAATTTCTGATTTACACTATAGAAATGCCATGGATGTTATGCAGATTTTGAATTATCCAAGTGAAAATAAATCTTTAATAGAGCCACCTACGGATGAAGAAATTATTCAAGGAGTAATGGATGTGTCAGCTGATGACGAGTTGTGGATACCTTGAAGAATTATTTAATACAACACAAGAAGAATATATCAGATTTGGTTTATGCCCTTCTAAAAGTTAAAGATGAAATTGTATTTGATTCACATGCAAAGAAGGAGTTTAACAATAGAGCATATCTTAGCAAAGAATAACATTGAAAAAAAATAAGAGTTGTCTAGAAAACACTTTAGTTTTATGTATTTCATATAAATTTTTCAGTATATTTAATGAATTATTATTTTATATTTTTATTGGGACCTTAAGGATTTTTCAAAAAATTATTATCTTATGCATTTAGAGAGGTTATTATTTTATCCTATTGGCCCAAGTCGGGACAAAAAAAATTATTTAACCGAGATTATTAATTTATCAAATATTCATTTATCGAGGTTTTACTATACGGTCCTCACTTACGACACCATCTATCACCATTAGCATCACACCATGCTTCACAAAGCTGAACCCATCACTCCAAATTTAAAGCTTCATAGCCAAATCGTGACAATCCTAAAGATCCACAAATTTTTTTTTTGTTTTTTAGTTTTTAGATATGTTCATTTGTCAAATGTAATTTATAATTGTCGCTACCTATAGTTGATGTTTAGTGAATAACACAACAATTAATGGAAATGTTTGACTGTAGTGACCACTATGACTTGGTACCACAAAACCTATGCAAATAAAAGCACCAAAGTTTATTTACGCAATTCGGTTTCCTTAAGTCTACAAAGCCTAACTCAGTGAGTAATTTTACTATCTTTAATTCACAATACAACGAGTGAATCACATGCTATCACTCTCCAAGTATAAAGATCTCACATTTGTACACTAGAACACTCACCTCCAAATCTTCCCTTAAGAACTTATGCAGTAAATAAACAATGTTTACAAATCAATTTACAATATCACAAAAATAATTCCCTAAAGAAAAAATACAACTGCTATCAATATACTCTCATACATTGCCTAGACAAGCCTTTTAGCATATATTAATTTCGAGCTGCTAACACAGAATCTGAATGAATACAAAGTAACTCCTTTAAAATAGCTATTGCAATCAAACAATAAAATCATTAATTTGATGAATATATGACCTTTCCAAACTCAGCATTGCAATCCTACTCAAATCTTCACAAAATAAGGGTTGTTTTGATTCATTGAATCTAATCCAATCTTTACCAGCAACGGATCGGTTTCTATAGATGGACTCTAGTATCTTCAAAATATTTGCACAATAACTAATCCAAAGATTTTGCTGCATAAAATTGCCAACACAAATATGACAAGTATATTCCCTATCTTTGTGGTAGTTTGTAATAGGCATTGCAGAGTGCCACTCAACATAGAATCACACAACGTACCTCAACAATAGCACAAGACTTTTTTACCATAAAAATGAAATCCTATCTCAAATATCATAAAATCTATAATTTATTACTGCAATGGATGAAACACAAAGGTAAAACAAAATTTCTAGCAAATATAAAAACTACCAAAACGACATAGAAATCCCCAAAAAATAATTCTTTGAACCCCATTGTTTAGGCCAATAATCTAGAAAATACACTAGGATTCATGGTTACATGAACATACAAACACACAATTTATAAATATGCAAACATCACAATACAAATATAACCATATTGATTCACAAATAAGCAAGGAACCACATCCACTCAAAAAAATAAAAATAAGAAATTAACTGTTTCGAGTTGGGATTTTTAAGATAAAGAAGGTTTTGATATTTTAAAATATCGTTTTGGTTTTTGCTTTGAACTTGAGGAATACATGATTTCTAGGTTTAATTTTTTGTTGTTGAAGGAGAAACATGTTTACTTTCTTTGGTTGAGGGAGAAACGAAGAAGAGATGAGAGAAAAAAATAAAAAAGAAATTAAAATAAAAAACACATATATTTATATATATTGAAGTTTAATTGATTTATATTTTTTTGAATTTTAAGAGATTTTTTTAAAAAAATTATATATTTTTTAATTTGTAGATACATTGTTTTAATGATTAGAATCAAATTTGACAATTATATACATGTTAAGGGCTAAAATAGTTAATTTTTTTAAAATCAGAACCTAATTGACAAAATAAATAATGTGACACCTGACCTGATTGTTGCATCACATTACGTCGCTGAAATGACTCAAACTAACTTGACATAAATTCGCAAAATTTTATTTCATAATCTTCGTTCAAAATAATAAACCAATTCATTATGATCAAACGCATTCATTCGTAATACATAAGAATCTATTTTAACTAATTACGGGGTTATAACGAATTAATATCAGAGTTAGGACTCGAATACAAACTCAAATGTCAAATTTCAAATTTATGTATTGAGATACTACATGTGTCTCGAGGCAAGGTTTTTTATGTCTCAAGATCAACTGTAACGATCCGATAGTCATGGGTGTCACAAAATATATTTTCGAGACTCCGTTTTCATAAATTAGACTCGTAAATATTTATTAGAAATATTTTTGAAGTTATTTGTGTGGTTAATTAGGTTTTGGTTAGGTAAATTTGCATGAATTAAGAGTAATTAGGTATAAGGACTAAATTGCATAAAGGGTGAAAGTTGAATTATAGATTAAAGAAAAACTAAAAGGACTAAGAAGCAATTATGCCATTTTTCTTTAATGAGGCCGCATAAGTGTATATTATTATAAAATTTAAAGTAAAAATATCTATATTATAATATTATATAATATTAAAATTTAATGTTTAAGTATATATATTATATTATAATAATAATAAAAAAAGAAAAGAAAGAAACAGAGAAAGCCAAACGAACTAGAAAAGAAAGAAAGAAAGAAAAAGAAAAGGGAGAAAGGAGAAAGACGAAGGGCCTTAGGGGTTTTAAAGTTTCAAGTTCAATTGGTTAGTCAATTTAGTCTCTTTTTTTGTAATTTTTATATTTTTGGAATTTCGGTGTTAAATACTACCCAACCCATGTCAAAATTTTAGAAATTATTGAGTTTAAGTGTTGTTTATGTTGAATAATTTTAGTATTAGGGATTAAATTGATAGATTTTTAAGCTAGAAATGAAAATGGATTAAATTGTAGAATAAATAGTAAATTTTGTGTAATAGGGACAAAATTGTGAAAATTTTAAAATTTAGGAATTTATGTGAAAATAGGGAGTTGTTAATTGTTAATTGGTATAATTCAATTTAATGTATATGGTAAGTGTTGAGGTGAGAATTATTGTGTTTTGCAATTAAAATGGATTGATTTAGTATGTGATGAATTTATTGAATTTATATTGATTGAATTGGTATATATATTGAATATATTGATTATTTGAATTGAAATGAATATTGATTGTAATCGAAAAGTGAAATTAAACCCTATTAACTGTATCGGGCTGAGTCGGATATAGATGGCATGCCATAAGATTGGAAGAGTTCAGAGATTTCTTTGACTTCGAGTCGATGAGACACTGGGTGTCAATTTACTACTTCAGATTAATTTGATGAGGCACTGGGTGCCAATTTACTACGGTTTAGCCGATGAGACACTGTGTGTCAAATTATTACTTTGAATTATCCGATGAGGCACTAGGTGCCAAACTGGTGTGTTGGTTGGATCCGTGTATTCGTTCGAGTCCGAGTCGTGTTAATAGGGGTAAACATATAATTAAAGTTTTATAATTGATATTGAAATGGCATGGTATGAGAAATGGAATTGAGATAGTGAACTGAAAATAGAATGTGAAATATGTTATAAATACATGGAATACACGAGTTATATACTCATGAATTGAATGTGGAATGGATATTGCCATTGTTTAAATGATATGTGAACAAATTATGGAAAGCTGTTATATATAGCAAGTGATGAAAATTGAGTATGGTATATAATGATGTATTCATGAATTGAGTAATGCATGGCTAATGTCATTGTATGAATAAATATGGTTTTAAATATTCAATTGTGCCTATAATTATTATGTGCATATTATATTGTTTTATCTTTAAATATTCAGATTATGGAAATACCACTGAGTTTTTACTCAGCGTACGATTTTGTTTTCCGTGCGTAGATTAAGTACAGTGGTTTTGAAGAGTTGTAATTGAGGTTGTGAGCATCCATCTCATCACATCTATAACACCCCAAACTCGGTCTAAACGTTATGACCGAATCTGGTGATGTCACATTGTAACACCCCTTACCCGTATTCGACGCCGGAATAGGGTACGAGACATTATTAGAAGACATACATTTGCATACGTATTAAACCGAGTTACAAAATTTCATCCCAATTAAAATTTTCAAATTTTTAACGTGATTTTATAATTCTTTACAACATATCCTCGAAATATTATATTCATAACAAATAGGGCCTACGAGACCCGATATTTACTCATGTAATTCAAAGCCTCATTTCCATTTCATTCAATTCACAATTTCTCATGTTCACTATTCAAATCAATTTCTCAATCCAATATATCATCTAAGAATATAATTCAAGTTACACGAACTTACCAGGCTAAATTGCAGAAATACCAAAATTTAGGGACATTTTGGTAATTTTTTATTTTCCTCGAATTTCCACCCAATCTTGATATAAATTAATATTTCATTCAATTTATTAATTTAAATAATAAAACAATTCATTTCATGCAATTTGTCACTTTTTGACATTTTTACAAAATTACCCTTAAAATTTTACTTTTATTCAATTTAGTCCCTAAACCTAAAACATGTAAATTAGCTATTTTAAAATAAACTCATATTATTTTAATATTCACATATATTTTTTCTCCTCCTCCACTCCATTCCACATCCTTGATATATACATAATACCACTATTAACTTGTTTACTCATAACAAGCTGTTCACTTGAGTCATAGTCACTAAATTAATTATATCTTAAGCTATAGAACTCCGAATTGACATCCAAAAATTTTATCTGAAACTAGAATTACATATATTCTTACCATAAAATTTTCAGAATTTTTGGTTTAGCCAATAAGTACAGTTTATTCTTTAAAGTTTCCCCTGTTTCACTGTTTGACAGTTCCGACCCCTCTTCACTAAAAATTAATTATCTCTTTGTACAGAATTTGGATGATGTTACCGTTTGTTTCAATTTAAAATAGACTCATTAAGGATTTTAAAAATATAAATTATAACCAATAATTATTTTTTAAAAATTTTTAATGATTTTTCAAAGTCAGAATAGGGGAACCCAAATTCATTCTGACATTGTCTCACAAAATTTATTGTATCTCATGATTTACAATTCCATTACTTACACTGTTTCTTCTATGAGAAAGTAAACTCAATAATATTTATTTCAATATTTTATTCATACTCTAATTCTATTTCCACAATTTATGGTGATTTTTCAAAGTTAACCTACTGCTGCTGTCCAAAACTATTTTAGTGCAAAATGTTGATTACTAGGTGTATAACTCCCTTATTCCCTTTCTCTATAATATTTCCCATCTCTTTCACTTATTTCTCTTCACTAATATATCAAGAAAATAAGACCTTATATAAGAAAACTCTACTATAACATTATTTCCATGCTTTTTCAATAATATCAAACTTAAAAATATATTGACATCTTGATGTTCTTACCTTGTGCTATTGATTTCAATCTTTAACTTGATTTTATCTCTCCTCCAGCTTCTATTTCTTGAATCTAACTTGATATTCTAGCTTCCCATTGTCTTCTTGTTATTCTTCTCTCTTGGAAGCTATGGAAATTCTTTTGATTTTTAGGTGAAAATGGTAAATTTTTGGTGGAAGGACCAAATTGTAAAGAAAGCAAAACTTTCTTTCTTCTCCTCTCTTCTCACGTTAGTTGCATGGAAATATGGTGGAATGGATGATTCTTCATCTTCCTTTTCTTAATATACTAAATAAAATACTAATAAAAAATAAAATATCATTTAAAAATTAAATTAAAATATTAATAAACTAATATTTAATTAATTAATTAATATAAAATATCTCCAACATCATCATTATCTTCTAGATTTCTCTCTCTTCTAATTGACCATTTTGCCCTTTATAATCTTTAAAAATTCCATCCTTGAGTCTTCACTTAATTTGGTAAAATTGTGATTTAGTCCCTCAAAATTCTTCACCTTTTCAATTTGGTCCTAATTCATCCATTTTCCTTAGTTTCTAGATTATTCCACCCTTAAAATATTTACACTATTGGCCCTTCAAATTTTTCTTATTTACGCTTTAATCCCTCACATTTGAGTATTTACTCTTGGGCAACAAAAATTTTCTCACTTTTGCGATTTAATCCTTTCTTGAATTAATATGTCACAATATAATTACCAATGTTGCCATAACTCAAAGTTTCCCTTTTTGTCACTTTATTTCCTTATTTTACTATCAAGGATACCTACTTTCTTACTGTAGTAATTTTCGGGGTATTACAACATCTCCAAGTGTCGAGAGGGTATGTTTCAAAATTTTGAATAGAATGGCATGTACTTAGGAAGATTAAGTGTGTTCCAAGTAATAGGGACTAAAATATAAGTTATAAAAAATTATTTTTTTAATGTTCAAATATATTAGTGATTAGCCATAATCACTTTGGCACCAAATGTAATATTCCTATATCAGGTTCCTTGGGTCGAACCGGGTATAGGGGTGTTACACCAACCTCCCATGTTTTCCTATTTTTGCTTCGATGTTTGAATGTCTCGAGATAAAGGGTTCTTGTCTTGAGACTTAGAGCATGGAAAAATCTAATTAGCTTCGATGTACTTCTATCTTGAGACAAAAGCCACTTGTCTCGAGACAACTCAAGACCTACGAACAATTGTCTTGAGACTTATATAAATATGTCTTGAGAAATCAGGCTCTTGAATGCAAAAATTAAGTAAATTTTTTTCTAACGGTTTTGAGACATGTTCTTTCTGTCTTAAGACTTAGCAGGCCAGTTCTTCATATTTTTAAGGTCCTAGGAAAAACAATAAAATGGAGTTTTAGGTTCCTTAAAAGTTAGAAAAAAAATTTAGGTCCCTTAAAAGTTGGTAAAAAAAATTTGGGCCTTTAAAAGCTAAATTTTTTTGGGGGCCCCTTAAAAACTGGAAAACAATATTTTTGACCTATTTTAGCTTTGGGCCCTAGGCGGCCACACCTCCAGACGACCCCCAGGGCTGAGCCTGAGACTCAGTGACCAAATGGTCAAAATTCTATACTTTTAAGTATCCAAAGCCTTAACTAAATGAACCTAAACATACCTAAAACTTATCACAAAACATATTAATCCAGTTAACCTATCTAAACATGTTCAAACATTACCAAACCATAACCTTCAATACATCATTACTAAACTAACCAAATTGCATATTCAAACTCACATAATCAAGCATAATTAACTAGTAATCAAAAGATAAAATTCAACCAATATAACATTATAGGTCACTTACCAAAAGTGCCAAAACTAACTTAAGCAACAAGCCTACCAACCTAGATACATGCCATATGACTTCAAAACATATATATATATATATACACATACAAAATAGGATCATAATGGTTTTTGAGTTGAGCGTGAAAGTTGGATGGTTGACCACAAAACTTTTATAACTTTTATTCGGAACCTGCACACAGAAACAAACAAGTTTGTATGCTGAGTAATGGTTAGTCAATGGTGTTAACATAATTTGAATTCAGTTATAAACATAACAAGATCTAATAAACATAACTAACATTATAAGTCAAGTTAACCAACTAATCTTTTCACATTAACATCAGAGATACATATATACCATTAGATAATTTATCATTTCATTTTATTCTCATTAATGCTTTATTCAATTTCTTGATATAATTTTCGATGCACCACAAAGTATTTGCATCTAGTTTAACATATCAAAATCATGTTTGATGTTAGTATCAATATCCCATTTTGATTCAATAAATGTTCAACATGCGAATTTTACATTATAATCCTATTAACCAAATTAGATAAGAACAGATGCTCAAATCAATCTACCATCACACCAAATACACACTGAAGTGCTAATCGGGCATAATTGCACTGATCCCAGAAACCACACCAGAATACACTCGTACCCCAGGGTATTTGAGCTGGTGATACGTTCTCGACCCCCAAGGTATTAGAGAACTATAACAGCATAGTGTTGAACCTCCCACCTATCAGTGTGGACCCTATGGCATGCCAACTATACCCGTGACTCTATCTGACAACGTTAATAGGGCAAATATCATCAAGTATATATATAGGTATATTCATTCAACCAACTGATTATAAATCACCCAATCAAGTATATACGTACCTGTCGAAACATTCTTATTGATAGTTAATCATTCCTGAACATATATCAATTCAAACATATATATTTAATTATTTAATGAACTTGAGTTATAAGAGCACAAACCAAAATATCTATTCGTCGACGGCTTTGGATTTCCCTTTGTCCCGGGATGGTCTTGCATCATCTTCAACTATGAAATTAAATTTGAATACGGAAAATTAATTAATCACACTATTCAAGCATAAGTTAACACATTATATACATGAATGCATCTTATTCGATTTAGTCTCTATACACTCTAATATCCGAAATACTTGATTCCCACAATTTACTCAGTCGAATTTAAATCTGACTTAATAAATATAATACATGGATCCCCTACAACCTTTATTCATTAACAATCCTTAAAGTTTTTATTCTTTACAAATTAATCCCCATTTACACGAAATTTAACTATATAATTTAAGCTTGATTCAAGCTTAATTTAACAATTTTAACATATTCTATTATAATCTCAACTCAATAGTCAAGAACCCATTTCTATCAAGCCTAATTTCATCATCTTTTAACAACAATTTGATTAAAACTCAATAATTAAAGGCATGTACTATTAAGCTTAGATGACTAGAATTCTGCAAAATCAAGGAAAAAGCTTAATTACCTTATCAATTTGGACGGAATTCTTAATGAAGAAGAAAAATAAACTTTCTTCTTTCTTCAAATGTAGGGACCACAAGCTTAAGGAAAAAGACGGAGTTTTTTTTCTCTCTCCCACTAACTTGCACATATATATATAGATATACTTAGATTAATAATGTAAGTAAGCTTAACTAATCCCATTTAGTTAATTAACATAAAACTATTACTTAATATAAACCATATTAATGACAATGGATGACTTTAATCATAACACTCCACTATCTCAACATTAAAGTTGGTCTAATTATTCTTTACTGCTCCTTAGTTTAATTGCCTTTCATTTTATTCACTAATCAATTTAGTCTCTATACTATTTTTATTAACCGATTTAGTTCAATAACACTTAATAATACTACTTTCCCATCTGTACTTGACTCATAATTATTCTATTTTAATTATCTACTAATTCAACTCAATTAATTCGGTCTGAAACCGAATTTTATGACACCGTTGAAAATTAGTCGTTACAAATAAATATTGAGGACTAATTTTGTTATTATACCAATAAAAGTTAAACAAAATTGATGGATAATTGTTTGCTTTTGAATTTGATAGGGATTAAATTACACCATTTTTTAGAGTGACCTTTAATATTGAAATTGAGCTGGGCCATAGAATTCTTTTAAATTTTTATATAAACCCAAAAGTTCCTCATTAATTTCTTTCTCTTGCCCACCTTTTCTTTAACCAGTTTTCTCAAAAAAACTACCGTCAAACCCAAATTTCAACCAGCCTGTTGCCGCCGTCCACCGCACGCCACCGATCGTCAACCCAGAACATTGTCAAAATTCTCCAAAATCTTTGTTCGCACATCCTTCTTCATACTTTCCAATTAGTTTTTGTTAATAACGTTCAACAATCCTAGATTTAAGAAACAAACTTGAAACTTTCAGCCGCTCTAAAGGTCACCATTGTAATGTATGTTCTTCTCCTTTTTATCCTCTTCTTAATTTCTAAGTTTGAAGCAACAAAACCCAAAAATCTTCTTTTCTCATCCTCCACTAACCCAAATGAGACAATGTCATCTTCTTTTTCCTTTTCCTCTTCATCATCGTTGTCTTCCAATGATCCCATCGATGACCAACTCTTCGAGAATACTTGGCTTTTATCAAATTAGTTCTTTTTCTTTTTTTAGTTAGATTTGACTTTTAACCTTTAAAAAAAATATTCAAATCATTTTCTAATGAAAATACGGATTAAAACATTAATTTTTAATATTGTTGGCGTAACAGCTCGCATGGTATTTTATGTACGCATCATACTAACATAACACCATTCGTCTTATATGTCACATCAACAAATAATTCAAAAAATTATAAAAATATAAAATTAAAATTTTAAAAATATAAAAAGTTCATAAAAATTCAAAAAGTTAACATGGAGTATACTTGAATTGTCATGCAAGCTGTCATGTTTAAAAATATAAATTTATACTACTTAATTTTTATTTTATGTCTCACTATTGTAATGCACACGTAATATTATTACACTGGTAACTTGACATTGGTGTTTTAGGATGAGATGGTGTTAATTTATTTTATTTTAATTTGGGTTTTGTTTTTATTTAAGTTGTGTTTTGTTTTAATTTATATTGTAGCTAATGAAATCAATGATTTAGCCGAAGTTACATACCAAAAAAGATTTTAGATTTATAAATATTTTAAGTTTAAATTTCTTTAGAATTCATTTGTAAATATTAGAGACTAAATTTATTATTATACTTAGAAAATAGTCATTTTATCTGATCGTTACAAATTTAAGAGAATTGGACTAAAAAATACCTTGGATTAGTTAAGAGACAGAAAAAAAGAAGCATAATTAGATGAATTTTACCTTTAAATTTTTGTACAATGTTTATATTAAATATTGCATCATGAATTTTAGCATATATATTTTGAATGAAGGACCTTTATCAGATAAATTTTTGTGTTCATATATATAGATAAATAATATTTCCTAGGAGAAATTACGCTCATTATCGTCTTCTTCTTAGTGGTATAATACACCCAATCCGGATGCGTCGAATTCATAATAAGCAAAAGTGGTTTTGCCATTAAAAGAGAGATTTTAAGAGAAAATTAAAAAGTTGATCACTGGAAGTAAAAACTGAGAAGTACCCGTTTCTGTCTGAATGAAACATAAAAGTTTTTTCCTTTAGTGGTGGGTGGAAGGAAACCACGCAATTATACAACCAAGTTAGAACGGTCGCCCACCATGGTGTATAATACTGAGAATCATTATGATTCGATACGTCAGATCATGTTTAAATAATATGGCATTCTTCAATCATCCACCCACCGTGCATTATGATAAAAATAAACATACACAATATAAAGATGAGGAAAGAAACAGAAGGTGGGTGTCAACTTTTTTGTGCGGAATGTAAGAGGTGGGCCAAGCTTTGGTGGTGGTGAGGGTTGTTCATTTGACGCGACGGCAAAGGGTGATGCCATCACCAACCGGGAGCATGCAGATCTCAATCCTGGGATCAACAGCAAGAGCCTTGTTGAGTTCCATGACGAAGTCTCTGTAATACCTAACGTACTTCCTGAGAGGCGCATCGGGTGGTGCTACCACCGATCCATTCCATAGGGTATTGTCGTAGCTGATCAAACCGCCTACTTTCACCAGCTCAATTAGCCTCTTGTGGTAGTTTAGGTAATTGTCTTTATCAGCATCCACAAAGATGAAGTCAAAGGATCCGTGGTGTCGGGTATGGGTCCCACTACGTGGGAAACTCATATTTTCTGCCACAATGTTTTGCCTTTTTTTTTATTTTGTCAAAAGCCAATTTTTTGGCCTTTTAATGTGGGAGTGGGCAGCATTCTTAATTGAGAGCAAAATTCTCAATTACATCCAGAGAGAAAAACAGAGAGTGAGATTGAAGCTTGGTGCAGCAGCGATCAACTCCTCGATCGAAGGTCCATCCGTGGTTCGATTGAGCTGATTTTTGGACAGCAGCTAGGCGATAAGGTGTTCTTGACTTTGTACGGTCGGATTTTTCATCCGAGTCTTTTAGCGTCGGAAATACCCATTTTTCAGCAGCTGCGTTTTTTGGTGATGTTCTCTCATTTTTCTCTCTTTTGCTAAAGATTACATATTGTTAGCCTTGTCAGAGTTGAATGCTTGTTGTAGGCTTGATATTGTGATCTTGTAGCCGAACATTTGATGATAGTGGAGCTCTTTATCGGACTCTAAAGTCCCGTGGTTTTTACCCTTAATTTAGAGGGGTTTTCCACGTAAAAATATCGGTGTCTCTATTTATTTTTGTTGTGGTTGCATTAGTTGATTTGTGGTTGATTAAGGTTGCTAGAGAACATATCTTGTGCTATTGTGCTTGCCATAATTTTTGACAGGAGTTATAAGGAGAGAAAGAACACCGATTGTGCTTTCGCTTTGTTTCGGTTGTTCGGTTTCTTCCCAACACGTGGTTCTTTTCCTGTCATTTTTTTTAAATTTTGTTTTTCAGCATAAAATTTAACTCGATTATTAACAAATTCTGAAGAAAAAAAATGGATTGGATTGTTGAAATTTACATCTTCCACTAATTGATCAAGAACAGGCAAAGCAGGGCCCTCTTTGAAATCAATTTTGTGTGCAACACCAGCCTTTTGGATTACAGGCAGACCCAGCTCGTAGTTTTCTCTGTTAACATCCATGGCTAAGATCTGCAAGTATATATATGAAAAAAAAAAGACGGTAATGAGTTTCCCCTGTTTTTTAAATATGACTTGTTTTGGGTAATTTTCAATCAATTAACTACCTTTCCATCATCAGGGATAGCAAGGGCAGTGGCTAAGAGAGAATAGCTAGTGTAGACACCAATCTCCATGGTGTTCTTGGCATTGATCAACTTAAGAAGCATGTTCAAGAACTGGCCTTCATCGGCTGATGTTGTCATAAGGTTCCTGTTTCCACTCATTCCAATCAAGTCAACAATGGGTAAAATCTTAATTACATAATCCAACTCTGAAACAGAAACTGGATCTGGGTCAATTAGTAAACCAACCATGGGTGCTTGGCAGTCAACTCTCTGAGCTCCTTCATGGGTTCAGGCTCCCTCGGATACACACTGGTCTCGAGGATATACTGCAAAACCAAAAACCCATCAATTAAATAAAAAATAAAAAAACTAATATCAAATCATAGATCAAACATGAAATTGAAGATTCGAAATAGGCAAAGAAAGAATCTAATTGAAACATTGAAGATGATACCTGGTAAAGAGCATCACTTTGCAAAAGGCTCTTGTGGCCAACTTCCTGGTGCCTACCAGCCTGAGATTGCTGGTCTTGTGTATTGGTTGCCATTGCTAAAACCCTTGAAATGAAAAGCTTCTTTCTCTTTGCTTTCCTTTGTTTATGGACCTGAGCGAGTTTCAATTTCCTTTGAATTGGAAACCTGAGTTGAAAGAAGAAATGCAAAGGGGTTATATGAAGTCGAAAATCCGGGTTGGACCCCTTGCCACCCCGGTCGGGGGTTGGTGAAGTCCCAAATTGATCGAAAGTTGGACTGGGACCCATTCTCACCAGACAACCCCCAACTGTGGCACGGCAATTAGCATTGGTCGAAAGTAGGCCAACGAGTCATGACTCGATGATGGCTCAGTCAGGTCAATCCATGAATTATTCTTTACTTATGTTTTACCATCTTACCAAACTTGCAAGTAATTTTCTTATTGCGTTGTGCTATAATCCATTGTAAGGGATTGTGACCCAGGTGGGGTTGTATTAAAATCAATCGTTAAGGATAACCCAATATCATGGACGTGATTGTCAGTTCTATTAAGGTGGTTAAAGCAATGGCAATCAAAGAAACCTGCTTTATCATTAATAATAGAAATTGGTCTCACGTTCTTACAGAATCAGATGTGAATAATTAGTTGATTAGTTTTTAATCGGCAAATAATTAAAGCATAAATCGTAGTGGTACTGGGGATCCAACAAACTTTTATGCTTGGCTTCTGCGTGTATGTTCAAACTTTATACATCCAAGTTTTCTATTTTACGAATTTGATAAAATGAAAGTTTGAGAATTAATATTGTTATATACTTATAATAAAAATAACTCAATCCGGAATTTAATTCGAGGTTCAGCCCTATATAATAAAATTTTACAGACATCCTAAAAGGAGGGATCTTCTTCTTCTTTACTTTTTGCCGTTCTTGATCAGAATTCCATCCCCTCTATTTTCACATCCGTCGATCATATGAATCAACAAATATTATTAATCTTTGATATTAAATTATTAACTTAAAAATTAAAAAAATTAAAAAATATATATACAACAAATTAATAAAAATAAAAATATATAACTTTATTATTAAATTAAGTTTAAACAACCCTTATCCCTTCCTTCATTAAAGAAAACACCTTATTAATTATTCCATCAAATTTAGTTATTATTTAATAAATTAAAAATTTAAAGACACATTTAAAAAATCATCTAATAATTAGATTTTATTGGAATTTTACATAACAGAGAAATATAATAAACTGATAAATTTAATTAGAAAAATGATTTAAGATGAAATATGAACCGATTTAAGATGAATTTCAATTGATTTAAATGTGTTGACTTAACCACTGCATAGCGAAGAGGCGTGTGAAAAGGAGAGTTGGTAAAGAGGTTGGTGAAATGGGGAAGCATTATGAAGAAAAGAATAAAAAAATCTAAAGAGGGTTGGTGCCCAGAAATATGACCCATGTATATGAATATTTCATAATATAAAGTATTAATTTATTAAAAGTTATATAAATATAAAAAAATCTTATAAATAAACAAAATCAGAATATATATGAATTATCGGAACAACTTTTTAGCATAAATGTTGTCAGTGGGATGATTGATTCGGGGCTGCTCAAACAAAATTAGGTTTAAAAAATATTGAATCGAAAATAGGCTGAAAACATATATGATTTGAGAATATAAGTCAATGAAACAACAAGAGGGAATAAAGGGCTTTGTCGAAAGTAAATCGACATAGGATATCTTCTCTCCCAAAGTAACTTTTTGGTGAATTGGCAAGGCTAGAAAAATGTTGCCCCCCAAAACTCTATGCCTGTATTGCCTTTTCTTCTTTGGTGATCATTCGATGGTGTGCAGGCTTTGCTTGGACTACTATAATTCCAGCATGTGACTTTATATTTGAGCATAGCTCTCCTCGAAGTTGTTCTATCTCAATGTATTTGTGTACTTTTTCATATAATGTTGGTAAGCCTTTTGGTGATTCATTTATCAGCGTGCACCTTAACTGCTCGTGACCTACCCCAATGATGAACACCTAAATAGTCTAATAGTTTGTCACACCCTTTGTCTTCATAGTTGTGAAACCGAATTTGCCAATAAATTCCCTTAAAGGTGTGTCATCCTGTATTAAGTGGAGAAAATGAACAACCAGTAAAAGAAATTATATGACATGCATCATTGAGATATTATCTCATCTAGATCGCTTAACAAATTCATGTAAACTAAAAGTTCAAAAGATAATTCATTTGCAAAATATTTCAAGTCAACAACCAGATACTTTTATTAACCTTAAAAGAGTTATTACATCTCATGTACCAACTAAAAATGCTCCAATCTATATCGATGCCCCCATAAGGCAATCTACTAGTGCAAATGAAAGTAAGCCTCGCTTGAAGAATGGTAGACTAATAAGTTCCAAAGAGAAAAAAAACTCTTTGTAAAAGGAAACGAGTAAATGCTCCAGATAGTCATATTGTAGAGGGAAGTGCCTAAAAAGAGACCAAAGACATAACTAATAAGAAAACCCCCAAAAATGTTCAAATACATGAAACCAATGATAATAAAGAGATCTTAATAAGTTATGTTATTACAATAAAAAGATAGAATAAAAAAATATAGTTGTCAACAACATTTTTACTTATAATATTGCTACTGAAATAACAATAGAAAATGAGGATATTGAACTTATACCTATTGAAGAATGTAGAAATAAAAAGGATTGACCAAATTGGAAAGACGTAATTGAAGCATAATTGAATTCACTTGTTAAAAGTAAACACCTATAGGTGTCAAACCTATAGGATATAAACGAGCATGTGTGAAAACAAAACGAGAAAAATGAATTCGTAAGATACAAAGCAAGACTTGTAGCACAAGTGTTTTCACAAAGACCCAATATTGATTATGAAGTCACATACTCTATTGTGGTTGGTACAATCATGTTTAAATATCTTATTAGTCTAGTAGTGCATGAAAAACTTGATATATATTTAGTTGATGTTATTACAACTTATTTATATGACTTACTTGATAGTGAAGTTTATATGAAAATATTTTAAGGATTTAAGATCCTGAAAGGATGCAAAGTTTCCTAAGAAAATTGTTTAATCAAATTAAAGAAATCATTATACGAATTAAAACAATTTATAAGTATATGATACAATTTTCTTAGTGAATATTTGTTAAATGAAGGTTATAAAAATGATCCAAATTATTTATGTGTTTTTATAAAAAGAATTGGATCAAAATTCTTTATAATAGTTTTTTTATGTTAACAATTTAAATATTATTGGAACTCTTGTAGAGCTTCAAAATGTGCATTAAATTGTTTAAAGAATGACTTTGAGATGAAAGAACTTAGAAAAATAAAGTTTTGTCTCGCCCTGAAGATCAAACATTTAAAATATGGAATTCATGTCATCAGTTATTTTATACAGAAAATATTTTAAAGAAATTTTACATGAATATAACACACCCATTAAGTGCTCAAATGATTGTAAGATCATTAGATGTGAATAAAAACCCCTTTCGTCATTATGAAAATGATGAAGAGCTCATTGATCTTGAAGTACCATATCTTAGTGCCATAGGGGCATTAATGTATCTTGCAACAACATACAACATAATATAACATTTCATGCTAGTTTGTTAGAAAGATTTAAATTTTCTCTAACACGTAGGCATTAAAATGAAATTAATCATATATTTAGATATTTGAGAGAGACAATTGATATTGGGTTATTTTACTCAAATGTAACACAATCTCAACTAGTTGGCTATAATGATGTCAAATTTTTATCGAATCCACATAAATGATGATCTCGAATGTGATATCTATTTATGTGTGGTGGTATAATCATATAATAACATTTGAGAAAACAAACATTACTTACTGCCTCTTCAAATCATGCAGAAATAATACAATGCATGAGGCTAGCCAAAAGTTTATTTCGCTAAAGCAAATGATCCAACATATCCAGAATATATATAATTTACCTCTACAAGAAAAGACACCAACTATCTTATACGAAGATAATGTAGCTTGTATAGCTTAATTAAAAGGAGAATAAATTAAAGGAGATAGAATGAAACATATTATATCGAAATTGTTTTTCACTCGTGCTATTAAGAAGAAAAGTGATATTGAAGTTTAATAGATTCATTCTAGTGATAATTTAGTAGATCTATTTACCAAAGCATTGCCAACTGCATCATTTGAAAGGCTAGTATACAAAATTAGAATGCATCATCTCAAAGATGTTAAGTGACGTTGTCATTAGGGGTGACCAAATACATGTATTCTTTTTCTTTAATCAAGGTTTTGTCTTATCAAATTTTCCTGGTAAAGGTTTTTAATAAAGCAACTTACAATAAGAGTTTGTATACTTTTTTTCCTTCATTAGGTTTTATCCCACAAAGGTTTTGCTAATAAAGATTTTAATAAGTCACACTTTTGTTTTAATTAGCGTCTAAGATGAAGTGTTATAAATATATTAAAAGTGGATGTCTATAATCCCTTTAAACCCTCCCATTAATTTATGAGATAAACTCGTCTCATCCATTTATGAAAATGAGAGTAAAATGGATATTTCAATGAAGCAATCAAGAAAGATTCATTTATTTTTACTTCATCGAATGTAAATAGAGTCATTGTAAGTGAAAAATGAAATACGAGAAATTTTTTAATCTCTTTCTAGTATAATTTTTTATTTATTCTATAACAATATTGTGTTTTTTTTTATAAAACTTTTATCATTTAAAAGTATGATACTAAAATATATTGTTGGAATGTCCGTGGTTTGGGGAGGCCACGGGTTGTAAGGAGACTTTGACATATGCTGAAGATGTATAATCCCAAAATTGTATTCTTTATGGAGACTAAATTAAGTTCAAGAAGAATGGAGAATGTTTGCAGAAGATGTGGTTTTTTGAATGGGTTTGATATTGCAGCTGAAGAATCTAGAGGGGGTTTGATGGTTAGGGCCCCATAATGCTCTAATTTAGAAGAGGTGATTCCACGATTACTTTGAGGAGTTTTTTAGAACACCATATTGATGCCGAAGTTAGAGAGGGTGTGAAGGGTAATATTTGGAGATTTACGAGATTTTATGGGGCCCTAGATTCGTGGAATAGAGAGGATACATGAAAATTGCTAAGGATTTTAGGACAACCACAGAATATTCCTTGGATTATGGGACAAGATTTTAATGAAAGGGAGGAGATGAGAATGGAGGCTTTTAGAAAGTTTCTTTGTGATTGTCAACTAGTGGATGTGGGTTACTCGGGGCCGTGGTTTACTTGGGAGATAGGTAATCTTTCAAAAATAAATATCAGATAGAGGTTAGATAGGGGGTAGCGAATGAAAGATGGATGACTGTGTTTCCTAACATGCACTCTTTTTCTAATTATTGACCTCTTCTTATACAGTCAGAGCTTAATGACTATGACTTTTGATCTAAACGCTTTTGGTTCAAGGCATGGTGGGTGTTGGAGGAGTCTTTTGAGGAAGAGGTGAAATGTCTTTGAGAGGGGGACGATGATGATATTCTCTCTAAGTTAGAGCGCGTTTGGGTTGGCTTAGGGAGATGGGCAGCGGATGTAAGAAGAAAAAAAGTAGGCATCAAGAAAGAGTTAACAAAAAAACTTGGGTATTTTCTGGTCAGGGAAAAAGATGACAACAATCTTTTGGAGTTGATTACACCAAAATTCAGTCAAATTTCGAGATTGATAAGGATGAACAGTTTTGAGAGCAGATAGCAAGGGCGAATTGGTTGAGGTTGAGGAATAAAAACACGACTTTTTTCATAACTTTGCTAAAATGGATAGTATTGTTCGAAATTATTTCTAATCCTTTTTTGAGTCAATGAAGATCAAAGATACATAACATATTCTGTCTGGGGTAGGAAGATGTATCTCCAATGAGGCAAATGCTTTGTTGACAGAACAGCACACGATGAAAGAATATGGGACCAACAAAGGCATCAGGGGATGATGACTTTCCGGCTCTTTTCTACTAAAGGTATTGGCACATTGTTGGGAAGGACATTACTTCTTCTTGCTTAAAGGTCCTGAATAAAGGTAAACCTCTAGTTCCATTAAATGTTACAAATATTGTGCTCATTCCTAAAATCCCATGCCCGATGAATTTAATGAATTTTAGGCCAATTAGTTTATGCACGGTTCATGCTTTTTGTTGCCTAAGTCATTGTGTCAAAAACCGGAAAGCATAATAACAAGGTTTTGGTAGCAGAGAAGTCATGGCAGAAAGGGCATTCATTGGTGTCAATGGTCTAGATTGTCTGAGCTTAAAGAGAATGGTGGCTTGAGATTTCAATGTTTGACTTTGTTTAATGTTCCTTTGTTAGCCAAATAGGTTTAGCGTCTTATTAATAGTTTGAATTCATTATTAAGTCGAGTGCTAAAAGTTAAGTATTATCCGCAATGTGAACTTTTCCAAGCAAGGTTAGGGAATCTACTTTCTTTCACCCGGCTAAGCATTTGGTCAACAAAGGTTTGCTGCAAGATGGTCTTGGTTGGAGGTGTAATAGCCCATTGTTAATGGTATCGAAAATAGTGGTTTCGGGACCATGATTTTGATAAATGTGTCAATAAATATTAATTATTTAACATTTACGAGTATTTATTAAGGTCATATTAAAATTTGGTTAAGAAATTTTAAGGTTTAAATAGTTAATTAAGGAAAAAGGACTAAACTATAAATGATGCAAAAGTTAAATTCTATTAGTGAAAGGTATAAAATTGTTATGAGAAAGTGAATTAAGGGATTTATTTAGTAAATCTACCATAGGATATGAGAATGGACGGTTATGGACTTTGTATAGATAAAATTAAGTTGAATGTTTAAAGGGTAAATTAGTAATTAATCTAATAAATACATAAACAAATAAGTAAAAATTAGTGCCATCTTCTTCCTTACCTATTTTTTTTACCGAAATTACCATGGGAGAGTAGAGAACAATCGGCCAACCTTTGTTTCATATGCATGGTATGTAAAAATTGTTCGTTTTTAATTAATTTTGTCTTTAAGTTCGTATTAGCTTAATCTAACTAACCCAGGGGTCAATTCATAAAATTTTTAAAATTTTAGGGACTTGTCATGAATGAATTTAGTTGATAAATTATTAAGGTTGGTAGTTAAATATAACTATTTTATTAAGTGATTTTTGATGATTTTAATGTTTAGGGACCTATTTGAGAAAATAGTAAAATTTAATGGAATTAGGATGAAATGATGAATGATATGGGCTATAATGAAACCCTATGAAATTTGGTTAATAAGGTTTTTCTTTAAAAATGGTAAATTTGCAAGTTTTGGGTTTAGGGACTAAATTGTGCTAAGGTTAAAATGCCAGGGGTAATTTTATAAATTCACATTAAAAGGGCTAAAAGCTTGAATTAATTATTTTAAGTTATTTGAATTATTCAATTGAATGAAATTATTATTTAGATCAAGAAACGAACAAACCAACGAACAAACCAAACTTGAATCGTGGTAAAGCTAAGGTTTCGAATTAGTCATCGACTCTACTTTTGTAACCGTGTTAGTCGAGGTAAGTTTGTATAAGTATTAAACTTATTAATTAATCTTTTGATTGTATGTTAATAAATATTGTGCTATGTATAATTTAACTTGATAATTGTACGACGTTTTGGATATTGGATCAAATTGCGATGTTAATTAAATTGGATTGTTTAATGGTCCTGTTTGAACCTTATGAATACTTGGGATACAAATGACATGTTATTAGGGTTATACGATTTCAGGTACTAGTCTTGGATGTCCTACCGATGGTTGAGGTCATGCATTTGTTGTGGATTCTTCACAACTCGTGTAAGTAGCATCATGTAGCTTAACATCTCGACCCACAGCTCGTGTGAGCAGACCCATTTCACAGCTTGTGTGAGCATTACAAATACAGTTAAAATTATATGTACAGGCACACTTTGTGTGAGCATGTTTCTTGAGTAACTGACGTCATTTCATTTGGTTCAATTGGTAATTAAAGCTTTTAAAGAGTATATGAATATATAAAATGATTATTGATATTGAATGATGATATAAACTATATTGATATGAGTATTTGATATTTTTGTTATAATATATGACATGGTTTGGTTGGATTTACAAGTGCATTATTACACCTACTAACTTTGTGAAATGGTGTGTATAGGAAAGGAAACTATGCACGTGACATAATGAATTTATGCTTGGTTGTTAGATATAATGTGTGCGGTAAGTTTAAGTTTTCTTTATACGAGTTTACTAAGTATTAATTGCTTATATAGTTATTTTCTCTATTTTATAGATCCTCGAAAAGCTCAATTGGTTGGAATCGCGTCAGAGCACGATCACACTATCCAATCATCATTTTGGTAGTTTTTGGTTATTCTAGTATAAGGTTATAAATGACATGTATTAGGGTTGATTGTTAACTTGATAATTTGGTATGTTTTGAATTGTGTCAAACTTATGTGTGCCTTAATGTTTAATTGCTGGTTTGCAAAAATAAGGTAAATAGGTGTGTTATTGAACCCTTATGCATGCCCATGAGACTATAGGTAAATCATTATTGGATGATATGCTTATGAAATGGTTTTGGCATGTCTGATGTGTGCTTAATGAATGAACTTATAATGTTGAATGGAATTAAGTCTGATTTGTGATTGTGGTGCCTTTTGTTGGCATGTTGGTTAGGTCTTATAAGATGGTTGGTTTGGTATGATTTGGAGTATGTTTGAATGTGTTTTGGTCATATACATGCATGTAGAAATAAGATGACTTTTTGTTTAAGCAATTGGGCATGACATGGCTTTTTTTAGAGGCAATTATAAAGCACATAGCATGGGATATGGGCTATCACATGGCTGTGTGTCATTTAAATTTTAGGTGCAAGATAAACCACACGGGCACAATGAGTTACACGACCGTGTGACCAAACTTCGAATGCACACATGGTCTGGCACATGGCCTGCAACATAGTCATATAACCTATTTTGAATTTCCACACAGGCAGATACACGGGTTAGAACATGCCCGTGTGTCTCATACATCAAATACTCACATGACTTGGGCTATGCCACACGGCCGTATGACCCTTGTTTTCAAGATTTTTCAATTATTCTAAAATTTTCTATTTTGTTTCAAATTGATTCCCAAACATTTCCAAACTATTTTTTGGGCATCGTAGGCTCAATTTAATGCCCGTAAGTGTATTTTTACATAAATTAAAATGAATTATTGAATTTTTTAATTTAATTTGCTTATTTGTTTTTATTAAAGTTAAATGTTCCAATTTGCATAATAATGCTTCATAGCCCTACTCTAACAATGGAGACGAGTTAAGGGTGTTATAGAATGGTTGGTAAAGTAAATCGAATCTCTATTCAAGAGGATGCTTGGTTGGCAAGGGCTAAAAATTACAGAGTATATGGGAATATCAACAACAGTAACATCGAAAAGGTATATGATTTAATTGACCATTCTCATAGGAAATGGAATGTGGGGTTGATAAAGGATACCTTTGAGGAAAGTGTTGCAGAAAAAATTCTAAGACTCCCTTTAGCTAGGTTGGAGCATGAAGATATGTTAGTGTGGAGAGGCGAACCTTCAGGTGTTTTCTCGGTGAGAAGTGCTTATAAGCTACTCCTTAAGGGTGGTCGAGACAATCAACATACAGATTTTCATAATACCATGAAAGGCCTTTACAAAAATTTGTGGAAATTAAAATTAACTACAAAATAGAAAATTACAGCTTGGAAAACTTTCTGGAACTTTCTGCCTACACTAGTTAATCTCTATAATAGAAGAATTGAGGTTAACACAATATGTCATAGATGTGGAGGGGGTCCAGAAACTGTAGGCCATGTGGGATTGTCCTGTCATAGTGGAAATATGGAATATGCTTAACCTCGTTTGGATACTATCTCAACCTCTGCTAAATACAAGGGAATGGCTA
This sequence comes from Gossypium hirsutum, assembly GCF_007990345.1. Classification (NCBI taxonomy): domain Eukaryota; kingdom Viridiplantae; phylum Streptophyta; class Magnoliopsida; order Malvales; family Malvaceae; genus Gossypium; species Gossypium hirsutum. Next base: position 3,034,277 of record NC_053448.1, read on the forward strand.
ACCTGGGTTTTTCATAATGGCTCAGTTGATAGCTGCAGGAAGATCTGTTGTGCGACGTGGGTAACCTAGTATGAGAGAGACAAGGAGTAGAAATGTACTTGGATAGAGCCGTACCGGATTTCGTAGTGTGGTCGCTGGGCTCGGAGACTCCAACGGGAACGAGAACTGAACTGAGCTGTAACACTTTTGTTCTTGAATTGGTGAGGAGTGCAAAAATGAAGATTGAATGGTTAGGGTAACTGTGCTCTGTGGAACTGGAATCATCAAGCAGAAAATGAGCATTCTAGAAGGAGACGATTTGCCAGTTTTCAAATCAGGCTGGCTGTATCTTTAATGCTTTTGTCCTTTTAAGGTTCTTTTTTGTTCTGAGCCAACTCCGAGGTTTTTTACTAAATTATTATAAAAGATAAAAAATATCTAAAATATTATATATTTTTTATTTATCAAAATATACAAAAAAACAGAAAAAAGCTGCGCCGATGTGACAGGACCCTGGTGGAGGGTTTGTGATTGGCGGCACCAAAGGTGCCTAACTGATTGGCGGCACCGATGGTGCCATACTGGTTGGCGGCACCGATGGTGCCATACTGATTGGTGGCACTACTCGTGTTATAAACATGAGCTCTATCCAGCTGAAGGGAGAAAAATAAGAAGAAAAAAAGAGGAAGAAGAGGTGCTGCGGAAAAAAAAAGAGAAAAAGAGAGAAAAAGAAGGTATTTTTTTTAAAAATAATTGATTATCTTGTTGTTATTGTTTTGTATAATTTGTATTATTTTTTGTTTTAGTTTAGTTACTAAGATTAATAAAACTCAAATTGATAGTTTTAGTTAGTATTATTATTATTATTATTGTTAGTATTAAGATGTTATTAAGATATTAAGATGTTACTTAGTATTATTGTTAGTAAAAAACTAGGATTATTATTATGGTTAGTTATTATTTTTATTTACCAAAATAAACTAGTTAGTAAAAAACTAGTATTATTATAGTTAGTTAGTTAGTTATTATTTTTAGTAAAACCCTAATTAATAATTTTAGTTAGTATTATTTTGAGTATAAAATTATTAATATTATTATTGTGTTAGTTATTAGGATTAGTGGTTAAACGGTTTTCATGTACAAAATTGCATATTGAAACATTAATTTTTTTATTTAAGTAATTTATTTATCGTTTGAGATTTTTTATGAGATTTTGTTTATTTTTTGACAGATTAAATATTGAAGATGGATGCTAAGTTTTTTGTATGCGTTTATTTCGATGGAGTCATCTTGACAACAAGTGTTGGATGTGTATTTGAATGTCGACAACAAATAGCAATGAGATTTAATAGAAATGTCTCGTTCGATGAAATGAAAGCAAGGATTAATGCAAAAATTCTTAGACGTTGTGGGAGAAGGATATAATTTTTTTTTGACAAGTTTCCAGTTTCGACAAATCCAGTCAAATTCATCGAAATGGAACTTGTAGACGACGAAGACGTGGAGACAATGGTCGATCTCTACTGTGGGAATAGGAGTGACAAGAATGCACCGATTCACTTATTTGCTGAGTTAGCTGGTATGGAGCAAAATGAAGATGTCAATGCATCTGATGTAGAACACGGAGCTCAAGAACTGTGGATGGTGGCTCCAATATCATACGTTGATAGTGAATCGACTATGGGTGGGATCGGTATCGACCTGAATATTACACCCGATGTTGATATGGTTAGTGATGAAGAAGAAGGTGGTGGCGAAGAAGAATGTGGTGGCGATCATTGGGATAAAGAGGTCGATAGTGACGGTGATCCCGATGTGGACGATGTACCTGATGATATTGACGATGAAGATGTCAACAATGATAAAGGCATTAACGCTTCTTCGTTCGGGGAGCAGATGCGGCGTATTTTGATACACAATAATCCTACGCCACACATGTCGCACATAGACCCTGACGCAGCGTATGTAGCTGAGTTCCCGGAGTCCCCTTAAATAGTTCATCCTCACGGGCTAGCCGTAACATCTGATGATGAGGAGTTATTCAAAGGCCAGAGATTCAACTGTAAAGAAGAGTGCGTATATGCCATTAAACAGTATAGCATGAACGTATCGGTGGATTATAAAGTCACAGTGTCTACTCCGACAATATATGTTGGGGAGTGTTAGAAGGCAGCGGAAGGCTGCAATTGGCGGGTACAGCTGCATTCAGTAGAAGTTCTCAGATGTGGGAGATATGAAAATTTGTTGGTCCTCATACATGCACATCAACACGTATGATAGAAGATCATGGAAAACTTGATTCGAAAACTATATGTACGTGTATCATGCCAATGGTGAAGGACATGCCGACCATTAAAGTTTCGGTACTGATTACCGAAATGCAAGCACGATTCCAGTATCGAGTCTCATATCAGAAGGCATGGATAGCTAAACAGATGGCGATAGAGCAACTGTATGGGGATTACGTTTTGTCGTATAACGAGCTTCAAGGTTGGATAGCTACTATGCGGGAGTACGTACTGGAGACTGTGATTGAGCTGCAGACAATGCCATATTACGGCCCGGACGACTAGTTACAGCCGGCAAAAAGGATTTTCCATCGGATGTTCTGGACGTTCGATCCATGTGTGCGGGCATTTCCCCACTGCAAGTCACTTGTGCAGGTGGATGGGACCTGGCTGTATGGAAAATATACACAGATCCTACTTCTTGCGTTACTCAAGACGGCAACAGAAACGTGCTCCCGATAGCATTTGCTATCGTAGATAAAAAGAACATGGAGTCTTGGGAATTCTTCCTCACAAATCTGCAGAGGTATGTTATTAGCAACGATAACATTTGCATAATCTCCGATAGAGGGAAGGGTTTAATTGCAACTATTAGGCGTTCCGGTGTGTCGTGGAGATCCGTTTACTGCATCCGTCACATTGCGGCTAACTTCCACAAAGATTATAAGAATGCAGACTGGAAGAGACAAGTCGTGACAATGGGTAAATGATAACCTTATATTTTCAATATAAGTTGTAATGTTTTATGTTATTGACTTACTAGAACTTATTTTTTCTTAATACGTATGCAGCGTACGAGTTAGAGCCACTTATTTTCCGGCAAAGAATGATCCGACTTGAGAGTGACATTGAGGGGCAGACAAACATATCTTTCCGATAATGGTTGGGCACAATAGAGCCGTGGCAGTGGGCTCAAAGTTTTGACGAGGGCTTTCGTTATGGCCAAATGACCACAAACTTAGTCGAGGGAATCAACGTTGTCTTGTTGAAAACACGTCATCTTCCGATTGCATCTGTATTTTCTGCTACTTTCTACAGGCTGGCTTTTGATGCCAAGAATGGGTCAGCAGCAAGTTGACCAGATTCAGGCGGGACACGTGTTTGTCGAACATGTCAAGGATGCAATGGTCACAAACCGTCGGTTGGCAAGGTCAATGAATGTAGAAATATAATCACGACGACTGGAAACGTTTCGAGTTACTAAGACCATCAGTCATCGACCTGGTATACCAACTAGGTCCTACGGAGTTGATCTCCGGAACAGACGGTGTGAGTGCAAGAGGTTCGAAATAGTTCATTATCCCTGTGCGCATGTTGTGGCAGTGTGTGCTAAAGTCAACCTTGATGTTGAACAATATGTCGATGATGTGTACACGCTAGAGCGCACATTGTGTGTCTAGGAGAATGAGTTCCCTGTCCTGCCTGACCTATCTACGTGGGAGGTGCCGCCTACAACTTTTGAGCTTCTCCGAGACAGAGGGCTACGAAAGAATCCAAGGGGTCGTCCGTAGTCAAGCAGAATCCGTAATGAGATGGACATTAGGGAGAAATCTGACAGAAAGCGTTGTGGAATATGCAGGTTAAGTGGTCATAGTCAGAATAAATGCCCTAACCGAAACTTTCATGTTGGACAGTCATCCAGATCGGGTCGGAATTGACCCAATGCTGTAAAATTTTTTTGTATAGTGTTATAAAAAGTATAATTCATTTGAAATAATTTTTATTATTCAGCTTATGCTTATGCTTAAATTGTATCCAAATTGTATCCAACTTAAGTTATAAAATACTATGTGCGTATTTGAAAGTATTAAAATTATATAAAAAATGGAGGCATTTATAATTTGATTCAACTTTAATATAATGAAAAAATAAAATAATTAAATTTATACAAAAAAGTTCAGAAGTAAGCAAAGATTAAATTAGAAATATTAAATTTATACAAAAAGTGCATTAAACCCCTAAAATTGATGGTTCGATGGGTTGTCCTAGGGGTATACCTATTCGGGGTCGACGATCACGTTCTGGGCGACGACCAACATCATCATTTGGCGCAGGTGGGTGTGTGGCAAATGGGGAGAAAAAATCCTGTAGCTCGTTCGGCACCGATGAACTTGAACCGGAAGGAGTCCTATGATGCTGTGGATACGGGTCGGACGGGCTGGGCATGCCGTACTGCGGCGGGTAGGATCCAAAGAGTTCAAACTCGTAGGCGTATTCGCCCCCTGAGAAGCTCAGAAAATAGTTACCGCTCGCCCAATCCGGACGATAGCTATGTGAATCCACATGTGACTATGATTGTTCGGGATCTGGCTGGGGCTCCTGCTCGGGCTCTGGTGGTTCCGGAGAATAATATGCCATAGGATCCATATCCATCGGGGCCGCTGCATCCAATCCCTCAGGTTGCTGCACGTGCGGGGGGGATTACAGTCGACTGGCCTCCAAGTATATATGGCTTCCCGCAACTATAGTACCATTGTATATACTCTAATGATGGTTGCGGGTCGGTAGTCATAACCATCTGAGGTCTTCGACGCAATCGATCGTTCCACAGTGCCACAAATTTTTGGTGCTTAATTCCCCAATCCAACATCAGTTTTCCTCTTTTATTCATGCTGTGAACTTCCCCCACCTCGCACGGTGGATCCGGGATAGGTTGGATGCAGCCAAATTGTCGTAGCACCCGATCTCCGTGATACCGCTCGACCATGTTGAAATTGATGATTGGTGCGTTAGTGCACCATATGTGGGAATCAACATATGCAGACGAGGGTACCACATTTGTAATTTTCGGCCTACGGTATGACATCTATATAAACTGCATGATTAATAACATTGTAACGAGTTAGAGCTATAACGTGTGATTAAGATATAAAAAGTAAGATGTCATGAATATTAGAATAGCAGCTTACCCCTTCCCGGGAATACTGTTCGATCATGAGGCGGTATATCGGGACAGTGTACGACCTCCCGATACCCGGACGAACACTCCACATACAAAAACAAATATAAGGTTTAGGGTTGGTAACATTAGTCAATATATTATGACTACAAATAATGACAATTTATATTTTATCACCTGTTCAACAGCGGATAGACATATGGTTGGTCACTAACGGATGCCAAAAATGGCATCCGATAGAGCGTCCAGGACTGTAGCAGTGTGAGGCATCCGCTCATGTCTACAACATCCGGGTTTGTCACCCGACAAAGCTCCCGATACAACACTGCTAGAACGATGGAGCCCCAGCTATACGAGCTAACAGTGGACAAATCAGCTAACAGGGGCAAGTACATCAAATGCACCTTGTCGTTGTTTGCATCAGGCATGAGTACTCCCCTTACGATATGCATGATGTACGCTCGAGCAGCGCACATCAACTCACCTTCAGTGGCAGTCGCTGATAATTGTCCAAATTTGGCTTTCAGCCATGTAAATTGTAAGCCCGTAAAATTTGACTCACCGTCCACTAGCGAGTCCCCCAGGAGCTCACGACAAAGTGCAGTCGGATCGGTAAATGAAGATACTCCCGTTACGGGACTCCCGTCAATTGGGAGCCCAAGCTGTATTGCAACATCCTCCAATGTCACCGTGTACTCCCCGCACGGAAAATGAAAAGTGTGGGTCTCCGGGCGCCACCGCTCTACTAGAGCAGATAATAAATCATAACGCAAGTCAGAGAACCGGACCAATGCTGCTGACCCAAATCTGGCTTGTTCCAAGTACGACATCAATCGTGCATCCGGAGCTTTCTTTAAACCTCTCACACGGCCCCTTAATACTCGGTACGAGTTCTGATAGTGTTAAATTACAGAAAAAATATTACGATAACATGAATTATTTGTATATACTACGTATATCCTTTTTAAATAAATAGAACCCGTGATTAACAAATAATAAATCATACCGCGTTATTAGTCGCATCAGATATGTGTCTATCGGTTCGAATCAATGGAGCCATTGCGATGCCTGCAAGTTGAAAAAAAAAGTTAGTAATACACTCTTACTTCGACTATTTGTTCGTATTTTTTTATCCGCATTATATTATTTTAAAAAATATCATAATTTCTAATTTTATAATTTTACATTATTTCAGTGCATAATATTTGAAATTTATTAATTTAGTATGTTTTTTAAATTAATTTGTTGTAAGAAAAAAACTCTTATCCTTGCCCTTTGCTCGTATTATTTTCCCGATTTTTATTACTTTCAATAAAAATATTTTATTTTCGTATTTTATTATTTTATATTATTTTAGTGCATTTTGTTTGAAATATTTGTATTAATTATTTTTGAATTTTTAAAAAATGTAGTAATACACTCTTACTTCGGCTATTTGTTCGTATTTTTTTATCCGTATTATATTATTTTAAAAATATCGTAATTTCTAATTTTATCATTTTACATTATTTCAGTGCATAATTTTTGAAATTTATTAATTTAGTGTGTTTTTTAAATTAATTTGGTGTAAGAAAAAAACTCTTATCCCTGCCCTTTGCTCGTATTATTTTCCCGATTTTTATTACTTTTAATAAAAATATTTTATTTTCGTATTTTATTATTTTATATTATTTCAGTACATTTTGTTTGAAATATTTGTATTAATTATTTCTGACTTCGGCCATTTGTTCGTATTTTTTTAACCGCATTATATTATTTTAAAAAATATCGTAATTTTTAATTTTATCATTTTACATTATTTCAGTGCTTAATGTTTGAAATTTATTAAATATACAATTTTTTTTTTGCATTTTATTACTTTCGGTGAATGTACAATTTCCGGTTCTTCTTTTCGTATTTTATGCTTTCTTAAATATAATTTTTTATCATTTTACTTGTAATGCTATTTTACAAAAAAAACTAATTTCAACATCCTAAGTAAATTTCATAAAAAAATTCCTAATCAACATACAATGTCCATACCATGAATTTTTAACACACAAATATTACAAAAAATTAATTTAATAATAAAAATTACCTTTTTTTTCTTTTTTTTCCTTCCTCCCCTCCCCTCCCCTCCCCTCTTCTTCTTCTTCTTTTTTTCTTTCTTTCTTCTTCTTTCCCTCTCCTTCTCTCCCCCCCACCGATCGGCCCCATTATAAGGTTGGTGCCGCTAACCAGTATGGCACCGTCGGTGCCGCCAATCAGTTAGGCACCTTTGGTGCCGCCAATCACAAACCCTCCACCAGGATCCTGTCACATCGGCACAGCTTTTTTTTTCTATTTTTTTTCTGTTTTTTTGATAAATAAAAATATATATAATATTTTAGATATTTTTTATTTTTTTATAATAATTTAGTAAAAAAAACCCCAACTCCGTTTTGTCTGTTTTGTTTAGTATAAATAAAATGTCTAACCCGATAATTTAAAAAAAAAAGTGTGATACTACTTTTTTCTTTCTGTACCAAATTTTAATATGTAATTTATAATATTTGTTATTTAATAATGAGAAGTTGTGGAGGTTTATCAAATATCAAAGTTGTTGGAAAAACATTTTAATTACCGTGTTTGGTGAAAGATTCTTGGAGTCAAAGCTTTGGTGGTTACAACTCTCTACCCTTTGTTTCTTTCTCAATTTTTTCTTCTTCTTACAATTACTTTATTTCATTGTTGAATATTATACGAAAAAAGAAGAAGCAAAATATGATACTAAGTTTATAAATAATGCAAAAGTTATTCATATAACTAAAAGAATAACATTTGAATTTTTGTTTGTAATATTGATATTTGATAGGCAACCAATAGAGCGGCTGGTTTATGACTTAAGTCTCTATTTGTGGGTTCATGAATGATGATGATGGTGAAGTTGATTAGTAAGTTGTAGCTTTTGCTCCAAGGGACCAGAGCTGAGCTCTCTCAACCCTCGGCCACTCTCTTTTACTTACCACATAAATTATAAAGTGTGGTTGCATCTACAACAAAGAAAAAAAAACGAATTTAATTACGAAAAATGCAATTAAAATATGATATTGACTGCCAACAACTGACAATATAATACCAACAAAAGATTACTCCTATATGACATGTATTTGAAAAGAGTATAAATTATGTCCTTGGGGTATTCCTTTATTTCTCGACAAGAGAATAGATTATCATGTTTCAACCAGGTGAAGCATGATTGGACATTTCAACTTATGGCCTGTCTCCAAAAGCTAGGCTAGGCTTATATTTGGGATTATTATGATTTCCAAGCCCAACAACAATGGTTGGTTGTTACCTACCCAAAGCAAAGTTTGGTTGGCCCAATCACCAACACCCAACCCATCATCACCAAATTGAAATTTGAAAATAAATTAATTGCCTTTTGTGCATTGCTAAACTTTATCCTCCACCTTTCTTGCCTGCCTCCCCAATCATCAATGGCAGATCCCTCGGGGTTACTAGTACTTTAAAAGAATAAAATGTATTTTTTATTGGACAGAAAAATAACAGTGAAACAAAAGAAAAGGGGAAATGAACCCATAACCCCATGGTATTGCATGAAAGCTAAAAAAATTAAAAATTAGACAAAAAACCCCTTTTATTTCTTTAATTTTCAAAGATTGTACCTAATTATTTGAGGGTTAAATTATTATTTGAGACCTGAATTTGGTAACTTTTTTTATATTGGGGTCTAAACTTTTTTTTATCCAAATTAGGTCATAAATTTGGTAATTGCTCTCACATTGGGACTTGGATTGGTAACTTTTCTTACATTGAGGCCTAAATTTTTTTTTCCAAGTTAGGCCTGTATTGACAATTATTTTCATATTAAGGCCTGAACTTGATAATTGTTCCTACATTGGATTAACTTTAGATAAGAAAGAAGTTGAAGCCCCAATGTGGGAACATTTGTCAAGTTCAAGACTTAACTTGGACAAAAAAATATTGTCCCAATGTGGAAATAATTACCAAGTTCAAAGCCTAATTTGAAAAGAAAATTCAGGCGCCAATGTTGGAAAACTTGCCAAGTTCAAGTCCCAAAAATGTGATTTAACCCATTTTTTTTATTAGAAAATAAACAAAGAACAGAATCTGATGCTGTTTGGTGCACTGCCAATTTCTGATAACTTTCTTTTTCTTTGGGTCATAAGTGCAAAAAAAGCAAAAAAACAAGGAGAAGGAGAGAAAGGAGAGAAGTCCAAAAACTTCCAAAGGAATAAAAATAAAATAAAATAGAGGAAAGAACCGAAGAAACGCCCTTGATCTCTCTCGTTTCTTTTAGTACCATTTTAAGCTCAAATATCAATTTTTTTATCACTTTTCTTTTCATCATCTCATCTTTTTTTTTCCTTCAGGTATTTCTCTTAATCCATGCGATTTTTTTTTATAAAATATATTAGCTTTAATGTTCTAAAATATATGTTGTTTTTTTTTTCCTTTTCTTTTTAAAGATCGTTTAGCCTTATCCTTTATTTGGACTCCTTTGTTTTTTCTTTTCTGATTTTATAGTTGTTTATTTTATCTTTTATTCGATTTTTTGAAAGCATATGAGAAGATTGTGGTTGAACCTTGTTGGGTTCATTTCACTTTTTTTTTTCAAATGAATTAAAATTTTGGTAAAATATGTGCATTCTCCAATTTAATCATTTGATGCAGTTGGTGTTTTTTTTTTCCATCTAATAGAGGAAGAAATTGGATTGGATTTTTCTTGCTTTCTGGTAGTTTTGTCCAAAACCCAAAGCTTTACTAGTACAAGAGGCACCTTAGATGATTTTTGGAAGAACTTTGTTGGGTTTGTTTCCATCTAGTTTTAGAGTTTGTCAATGTGATCAAGTTTGTGCTTTTTCTTGATACAGATGCTTAATTTTACGTACTATAGTCAAGATCCTGCCTCTTCAATTTGCATTTTTTAGATTTTATAATTTGAGGTTTGAAGAATTGACATTTTGATATTCGCTTCCTGCAATCTCAGCATGTTATTACTTTGATCTGCTACTACTGCCTCAAAGTATTTTTTGCAAAAGACTTAATGTTCTTCACCAAAAGATGTTGACTTCTTCGTTTCCTGTGATTCGAAGCTAAGTGTTTATAACAAGCACATTATATGTGGTAATAGTTTATAGTATTGTGCTTATATCTGATATTACTTTTTCACTGTTCAACAATTGTTTCTTTATTCTAGTTTTATCTTGTAGTTGTTTATGGATGAATATGCATGAAAATATTGATAAATTTATGGTGGAAAACATAACATTCATGTTGGGAATAAATATCTTAGATTGCATTGTTTATTGGAACACCATGTTATCGTTTACCAGTGTGTCATTAGTTGATACTTGGGAACTTGGGATTGAGAGGACATTTCTTTAAACATTCTTTTCAATTAATTTGGTTCTGTTAATCCTCGGTTTAGTTGCTACTGTGTACTTCCAACTTCTAAAGCTTTTGTTTTGTGGATCATCTCTATTTATGCTTGGAAAGTCATGAACCAGAGAACTACTGTCAAGTGCATGATATGCAGAAAGTCCCTTGGAGGATAAAGAAATAGTCAATCAATTGTGTTCCTTATAAACATGAACTTGTCAATTGATATATGTTCATAACTCTAAGTGCGTTGGCATGTTATAAGTTAGAGCAATTTGTACTCTAATTTTGTTTTGATGAACCAATATTCAGTATTTAACTTAGGTTTCATACGTCTAATGCTATGGTTATTGCTTACCTCTATGTAACATAAAGTTCTTGCCTGCACCTCCTGTCAAAAATAAATATCTGTTGTCACTAAGGTCGTTGTTTTCTTTGGGTTCAAGATGTTACTGGCAGGGGCTTTCGCTTTCTGACATACATCAGGCTCCATGCAACTGTTCAATCCTTTCTGACCTGGAAGGGTAAAAAATTTCAGAATTTATTTTGTAAGTAGAGTTTGCAATATTGTTGTTATTTTCAAAAGTTTTACATAATATTCTTCCTTTGCATGTCAAGATCAATCCCCTAGTTAGACCAAAAGCTATAGCTGTTAGTTAGCAGGGGCTTTTTCCTTTAATCTAGTAGCGCAAAATGTCTTGTGTGCGGGCCTGAGGAGCTTCACAATGCATGCTTGGTACCTCATCAAGTTCAACTATCAATCAAGCACCTGATGAGACTAGGTTGATTGCTTGGCCCTATATGCCAAAATATTTTACCTTTCTCCCTCTTCCTTTGCATTTTTCATAACTGAAATAAGAGTCAAATTTTGCCTAGCTTTTTCAGATCTCAACTGCCAATCTGAGCTTGTGTAGCCCTTTTTTTTAATTAACCTGAGAACTGCATAGCGTGATGCATTTCTTTTGGAATTTTGTAATAATATTTAACATATTTGGGATCTTTACAGGTAGAAGATGTCGTCCCTGATGCAAGGTCAGGGGAGCACCATTGATTCCTTTCCTGAAATTGTTAATATTGATGAGGGAACAAGTCCCAATAACACTAGTATTGGTCAACCAAATTCATTGCATGACATGCTGAATCCCGTGGAAACTCGGCTATCCAATTTTACAGCACCTTCTGGCAGGACAATGCACAGAAATGCTATTACCCTTGATGTTCAGAGCATTAGCGGCTGGAATTCTGGTCAACCAAGCTCTAGACAGGGAGTGCAGAACCAGGTGACGCAGGATGCTCTAAATCACCGTCTTAATGATGATGGTGAGGATGCACGTATACGGGCCACTCCGAGGTCAGAAGAACGGCGGATTGAACCACTAAATGTCTTTTTTACTGGGAGACTGAATAATGGATGGAGTGGCAATCTGGTTAGAAGTGGGCCCATATGTTTGCAGAGTTCCAGCTCTAATCATATCCCAGAGAATGTGAATTTAAATGAAGGATTTATTAGTGGAAATGGTACCAGAGAGTCAGGTGTTGGAACTGGTGGAAGGCCTAATCTCCACGACTCAGGTGGATTAGAAAGAGAAAAGATATCTAATGCAAGTGTTTCTTCTTATAATGTTGGCAGTTCATCTGGAAGCTCTAATCATGTAGGAGAGGAAAACAATGATGGCTCAGGCTCCTCTTTGGGCAGTTATGGTTTATCCTGCAAGAGGAAGGCCTTTGAAGGTACTTCTGGACAGTCTTTTTCTGCTGGTGCTTCAGGCTGTTTTCAACAAGTAGAAAATATTGCTTGGCATGCTGGTCCTACTCGTAATGAAGCTTCCAGCAGCTTGAGTTTATCTACGCCCTCTTCGAATTTCCTTAATGTGACTCCACCTGATCAGTCAAATCCAAGAGTTGGGCTTGGTATGAGAGGAGTAGTTAGTGATGCATTTCTTTCTTTAGGTGAAAGAAGAGCAAATCCGGGAAATGAACAAGAATCTTTACCATTTAGTTTATTGTCAACCAGGGCTTCTGGCCATTCTAGTTTCGTCTCTCCTAGTCACCCTCAAGTTGCACCAGTTGATGAATCTCTAGACTTGAGACCAACAACAACAATAGCAGGAAATTCTGGCTCAACCTCAACTCAACCTCATATGAGAACTGCTTCTATTGTTCCAAGAAATGTGCATCCTATCTCTAGGAACGGTACTTCCAGTTCAAGTGTTTGCAACCCATCAAGTTCTAGTAGTTCTGGAGAGAGAGCTGATGCATTACGAGGAGAACCAAACATCAGAAATATCTCAAGAAACAATGTGGAGCATCCCATGTTTGTACCGGCTACTGAGATGAGAAATGTGGCACAAGATCCAACAGGTTGGAGTTTGGCTTCTGGAAATCCTAGTACTTCTGGAGGTATTCCATCTTCTAATCGACCTGCGTCTAGTTCAAACATCCATCCTTTGCCCGATCCTGCCTGGATCCCTCCTCACAACGCTCCAATACATAATCAACAGAGACTATCAGAATTCGCTTCTTGGCCTTTATTTCCTCCTATTGGTTCTGAATTTGGTGGTCATAGTGGCCGTTTTCCACTACCATCTTCAAGCACTTCAGCTTCCTCACAGGAGACAGTGGGGCCATCAGAATCTAACAGCCAAGGGAATAATCAACCATGCCCAAGGTTAGCATTCATATTGGAGAGACATGGTGATGATGTTCATGGGATGGCCCATTCATTACGAGCATTGGCTGCTGATATTGAAGGGAGACACCGACTAATATCTGAGGTTTGTGCTCTAATAGTCATTGCTTATGTAAATTTATACCACTATTAGAATAGGGTTGCTTTTAATTAATTTTAATACTAAATAATAACACATTTCCCTTTCTAGATAATGATGATTTATTGCATTCTAGAATTACTGTAGTCTGATTTCTATTTTACCTCTTCCTTTTAACTTTTTCCAACTGCGGAAACCATCGCCATATTGTTCAGTTGCTTGTTAATTTTTTTAAATTTGAGAAGATTATGTATATTAGATATGTTGATTGATGACTTACTGCTCATTTTCTTTTCCATGTGTTAGATTCGCCAAGTCTTAAATGCCGTCCGCAGGGGGGAGAACTTACAAATTGAGGTTTGGTTTCAATTTGCAGTACAGAATATTTTTTATGGCTATGTTGCAAAAATTCATTTCCTTTTCCTTTTGCATTTATTTTACTCTATTTTATCAATAGTTGATATGGTTTCTGCTCAATTCATATTCTTTCCCCCTTATTGAATTTTTCTCAGACCATATTTTCTCTAAATGCGACTAAACTGCTATAGAGCACCTTCCATGAGTTTTGATTCCTTGGAAAATGGGTGCATTTCTTGGAACTGAATTGAATAACTATCAGATTCAAGTGACTAGTGGCTTTAGGAAATATTTCTCATTGCTTCAAGGATATGATAAAAGTTGGAGACAACTTGGTGCTGATAAGCAGCAACACATTATTCTCATTATCAACTTCTTTTCATTAGTTGGGATAATTGCAGCATTCTAGAATATGTTTTCATTTTGGAGAACAGATTCTTTGTAATGGTCGAAGTTGATTTTGAGTCGTAGCATATTATGGGATAGTTGGGTGCATGAGAGGCTTTTTTAATGTCCATAGATCATTGAGTAGATTGCTTCAACAGTTGAACATGCTAGTGATGCAGGGATATGTTGATGTTCCCTCGTATTAAGTTGTGTTTTATGTTCATATTGCATATAATCAAGTCTTGTTCTTTATGGCCATCAGGTCACATGATTGGCTTCATATCGTTAAGCAAAAATTTTCTTATAATCTTTGACTCTTAGCATTTTTGGATGACATACTCTTCGGTCCAACAAAAGAAAAGAAATGTGATTTCAACCTTGAGAATACTGAGTTCATATCTAGATACTTCTGAAACCAATTTCCACCAAATGAGAGATAAAGAATTCTTTTGGTGGAGCTCCTGGGTAGAAGCCTAGGAAGTGCATTTGGTCTAACAATAATTCTCAGTCCTTCCTACATTATATGATGTTTAATGACATTGGATATGTGTATAATGCCCTTTCAGGATTATATGCTGTTTGATCCATTCATCTATCATGGTATGGCTGCTATGCATGACAGACATAGAGACATGCGTCTTGATGTTGATAACATGTCTTATGAGGTAAAAAGGGTTGCTGTTCTATGTTCTGTCACTTAACACTGGAGATCTTTCTTCTCAAATTACAATTGGAAAACTAGGAATTGTTGGCATTAGAAGAACGCATAGGAGATGTGAGCACTGGACTGAGCGAGGAAATGATTCTGAAGTTGATGGAACAACGGAAGCATTCATCTACTTCAACAGAATCCCAACAAGATCTGGAACCGTGTTGTATCTGTCAGGTACAGAGTAGATAAGCTGCTTTAAATAGCTTCACTTGGCTTCTCTATTTATTATTTTTACTTTGAAATTTAACCATGGCAGGAAGAATATGCAAATGGAGATGACACTGGGATACTAGATTGTGGACATGACTTCCACTCTAACTGCATTAAACAATGGTTAATGCTAAAGAACTTGTGCCCTATTTGTAAGACAACAGGCTTGCTTAAATGATAGCAAAAGCTGATGTTAGAGCCTGGAAATTTCGTTATCTTTTGATTGTCATTAAGATCCTATAATAAGGGTTTAGGCGCGCGTGAACCATACAAAATTTGAAGATGCTGCTGCTAATTTTATGTACTGCAGGATGAGTTGTTTGTCGAATAACTTGGCATAAAAGCATCAATGACAATGATAACATATTTGAAACAACATTTGTTACATTATCATGCTTCAAGAAAAGTATATTATCGTTTTGAACTTTTAACCATTTATATGAATTTTTTTACTAAAATTAGTGTAGCAGACGTCATTTTGAACCTTATTACAAAAGCAAGGAGATTCCTTTCTTAGGTAAGTCTGGAAAGCTAGCCTTTCTTAAGGAGGTATTACGCCATACCATTGCCTTTAACATTTGTTGGCAAGACTTGGTGTTCAATATATTACTTGTTGACACCATTTTTTGGATGAAAACGGGGTCAACTTAGGTTTTGACGAAAACGAAAAAAACAAGAGTCGCCACCAATCTTTTTTTTGATGAGGTGTAATCAGGTCACCTCGTAAAGGTGGTTGTTTTTAATAAACAATTTAATTTTATTAAAACAACGAGTTTGGTCCGCGAAATTCAAAAAAATAGGTTCAGGAGTCGGTTACGTACGAGGAAGAATTAGCACCCTCGTAATGCTAAAAAATTAGTACCTAGTTGATTAGTTAGTGTCTTAATGTCGAAAATAAAAATTTTGAAGAGTTTTAAAGATACGATCCTTGTGTTGAAATGCAAAAAATATTTGAAAAGAAAAGATGGCATACTTCACGTTGATCGAGAAAGAGAATCGCATCCCGTAAGTTAGGACACAATGTCTTGAATTCCTGATGCGCGAATGAATGCCAAAATTTATTCATTTTGGAAGACATTTAATTATTTCGAGTTTTAGGAAAAAGATCATGTCCCGTGAGTTAGAATACGATCTTTCGTTAATTCCCGAGTGCATTTAAAAACTTTGTTTGAAGTGATTCGTGTATTTAGATTTATTGCGAAAATCAAAACCTAGTAAGTTAGGGTACGACTTTCTCAAATCTAAACACGAGATTTTGCTTATTTGAAAGTCAAAATTTATACATCGAGATAAATTAATCTAACTCAAAACAGTAGAGATGAAACACGAGGTTAATATGCGTATAAAATAATATTGGATGCGATAGTATAAAAATAATACAAGCAACAATAATATGAATGAATGAATAAAAAGGGACATATTAATAACATGCAAAATAGTAAATATAAGCAAATAAAGTTGAAACATTCCTTTAGAATAATAATAAAAATGTAAATGAATAATTGAATAAAGAAAATGGATAAAATTGTAAAAGCCTAAAAAGATATATAGGTATGTATATTAAAATTATAAAGTATAAAAAGTATATATATATATGAGTATGTATTAATGTGTGTGTGAAAATGAAAATACGTATATAGATATATAGATATGTAAACAAATCATAAACTAAAAAATATATATATAAGGGTGCATACATGAGCTATAAAAATACGTACGTATCTATGTCTATATAGATTATAAAATGTATGTATGTATATATAAATTACAAAAATGTATGTATGTATATATGTAATTAAATTTAAAATTAAATGGCATAAATGAGTAAATAATAATAATACAAGGTTAAAAGATATTTAAACTTAGATAAATGAATAAAATAACAATAATAACGATAATAATACAAAAATAACAAAATAATATAATAATGTAATAGTAAGGAATAAACAAATAAAATATAACCGAATTAATTAATAAAATAACAAAATAACATAAAAAGGACTAATCTTGAAACTGAGCCAAAGATTTGGGGCAAAATCCAAACAAAGAGAAAGAAAAGGACCAATCTGAACACATGCGTAGCATGGAGGGACTGCAAGGATAATTTTTCCTTTCCTCCAAAACGACAGTGTTCAGATGAGGGCCAAATTAAAACATAAAATGAAAAGCCAAAGGATCAAATTGAAATAGGGTGACAATGTGTAAGTAGCCGCAGCGCAAATAGCCCATAAGGCGCAAAAACACGCGGACATTGGCTGCGGGTCGGGTCGACGCGCGGGTAGGAGGGGACAAGGACAAAAATGGTGCCGTTTTAGGGCTATTGGATCAGCCCTAAACGGCGTTGTATCGCCCGGCCTATAAAGGGTAAAAAAATAAAAAAAGTAATTATTCTCTTCATTTTTAAAGAAAAGGCTAAACCTCTCTCTCTCTCTCTCTTACACACTCATCTTCTGACGCCGGCCTAGCTCCGGCCACGGGTACCGGTGGGGTTCCGGCACCGTCGCCATCGTCAGCCACCGTGCGCGGTGGCCGGAAACCCTAAAGCGACCTCCTTTTTAACCACTTTAACCCCGGGTAATTCCGATCTACCCTAAAAACTGGCTAAAAACCGTCAAAGATCAAAGGAAGACCGAAAAACTCTTCGGTTTCCTCCATTTCGGCCACCAGCAAGGTAAGACCTCTTTCTCTTTTCTTTTATATTTTTTTTGTATGTAGAAATAAAGAAAATAAAAATACAGATTGAAAGCAGTAATCACTTTAGAAATTTTTTGCTTTTATTTCTCAATGTTTTTTTTTACATTCGTTTTTTCTTTTTCTTTTTGAAAAATCTCCCCCTCCTTTTTTACATTTGTTTGATTTGGCTTTTATAGCCGTTTTGGATTACAGTGCATGCTACTGTTCTATATTGTTCTTTTCTTTTCTTCTGCTGTTCTTGTTTCTATTTTGTGTCATTTGCAGGTATCGACGAAGGCCGAGTTCGCGGCTTTTTGCCGTTTTGGTGCTAGGCGGTGGCTAGGGTGTCAGGTAAGCCTTGGGACAAGGCACGGATGGTACGCCCGAGGGAGTAGCGCACATGGGCAGTAGGGGCTACAGCGCGAAAGGGTTAGGGAAACCCTAGGTTTTCTCTGATTATGTTTAATTTTTGGGCTTATCGGGCTTTATTTTTTGGGCCAGTTGGGCCATTTGTAATGGACTATAATTTTTAATTTTTGGCTTGTTATGCTGGTATGGGCCCGGGCAAAATATGGGCTTTACATTACTTTTGAAGAAATACCTAGCAAAGCACACTAAAGTTCAAACTGTTATCTGTTTCCAAGCCAATCATAATTCTAAATGACACAAATCACAAAAACATGAAAAAGGCAGCTAAAAATTTCAATTTCATGAAATATCCAATGCAAGAACCAGCTACCATATCCAATACAGAAGTAAAAACTGGCATGTGCACCAAGAATAGGGTAATGGTGGAGAGTAAAAGTGTTAAACTAACTAGTTATTACTACAAAAACTCAAAACAAACCATCAAATCCTTCAACACTAGACATTGGTAATCCTTGTGCCGAAAGTTCTCTAAATTAATGGAAAATAAGACTAAACAAAACTAACTCAGGATAATCTTTAGTGTAGATTAAGAAAATGGTAGTTGATGCTTCAAGCTGATGCTATTGTAACTTGTATTTTAATGCTACCTTTTCTTGAAGTATTATTTTTCCCACAAGTTAGTCATTAGTCAGCTATAAACTAATTACAATTGGTAATTTTTAGCCATTCATGTTTCTTATTTGTGGCAAAGAAAAGATTTTTTTTTGCTTATTTTGAATATATTTTATTTTTTATAAGAGTTTTTACTTATATTTCTAATTATTACTTATTTTATGTCTAACTACTTTAAAAATATGTGTTAAATAAGTTTTTTACTTGTGTCATTACACTAGTAATTAAAGGTAGATAAATGTACAAGGGCATCTCCACATATCTAGAGCCCTAAAGCAAAATTATAAAATGAGGTTTTTTTTAGAACTAATCTTATTATAGGTCCTTATTATATTTGTTTTTTTTATATAACATCTAGAACTACCCATAGCCCCTTAAATTAATTAACTATTAGAAAATTATAAATTTTTATTTAAAATTTATTTTTCTAGCTTTTAAAGAATTCAAATTATTTACTTGACGTCCACTAAACTAACTAATAAACTAAGACAAGTGCACCTATCAATTAATAGTATAACTATGATGAGCACATATATTGTTCCTTCGAGGGCTACAATTACTATATCACCTTTCCATTATTTAACCTAATAATTCAATGACTTAATTAAAATTAAATTAAACTATCTAAATTAACTAATGAGTATACCAAAGAATGAAACACAAAAACAGACAAATATCAACCAAGTGACAAAACAATACCCATGTAAGAATCCACCTAAATTTCATCTATAGTTCTCAAATCTAATTTATGCAATTTCTTTTCTTAGCTCTTTGATCCGTAGAAATATCTAATTTATGCTAATATCTCTTTCGAGCATAAGAGCAATTAACTCTAGGTTGATTAATTGAAATTTCTTTCTAATTAAAACTCCTACTATTGCATTAATTCGCTCTATGGATTCCCTTATTAGATTTGACTCTAATCTGATAGATTTATGTTGTCCTATTTCTAGGATTGCATGCAACTCCTTTCAATTATGCACAATCTAATCTCAAGAAGGGTCTATTAAACCTCAAACTTAAGCACATCAAGCATGACTTAACACTATAGAAATATTAACCTAAGATAAATTAAGCATTCATAATTGAAAACAAAGAAATTAAGGTTTTATTGCATAAAACTAGAAATCAAATAATAGAATTCATATAGGGTTTATCTCCCCTAACTATTTAGAAAATTAGTTCATAAATGCAAGAAAAATATCGAAAATACAATATAACCACTAAAATAAAAGAAATTCATGATAACTTCCTTCATAATCAAATTAGACTCTTGAATCTTGATGGAAGTTGCTTGGAAATCAGCTTCAATAATGTTCTTCGAGTAATTTTCATGCTACTCTATGGTGACTGCTTCTTTTCTCTTTTATTTCCTATTTATACCTTCTTAAAGTGCCAAAAATCTAAAAATCGCGACTTTCGTCTGTTAGCGTGTAACACCCCTAACCCCTCTCTATCGTCTGATTAGGGTCACGGGTATTACTAACATTTCAAACAATTCATCAATCTTAATTTCACATATACATACTAGCCATTAACAATATAATATACAGAGGCAGGTTACAAACAATCAAATTATATCATACTAGAATATTATACAATCGAATAATGATTCATGCTATGCAAAGTTAAACTTGGTCTTCCACTGTCTACACTTTTATCACTATTTATACATTGCTAAACTTAGTCTTTCACTGTCTACACTCTTATCACTATTTATCCCTTCTTGAATGTTAGAATTCAGATACATACAAGACTATTCCAATTATTAGCATCAGAATATTGGTTCATACTCTGTCTACGACTATCTTTTTAATTTATCTTCGATGATG
This sequence comes from Gossypium hirsutum, assembly GCF_007990345.1. Taxonomy (NCBI): domain Eukaryota; kingdom Viridiplantae; phylum Streptophyta; class Magnoliopsida; order Malvales; family Malvaceae; genus Gossypium; species Gossypium hirsutum. The sequence goes on from NC_053448.1 coordinate 3,054,808, forward strand.
TTAGTGGAATGCACTTAATTTAGGTTTGCTAATCCACCCTAATTCAGAGTAAAATTTACTCTTACAGCCCCTATTACGAGTCTATAGGACCTTAAAAGTAGTTTAAAAATAGGCAGGGACTAATTTGAAATAATTCTGGAAGTTTAGAAAATAATTATAAATTTTTTTATTATAGGGGTCACACACCCGTGTGGCCAGGCTGTGTGCCTCACATGGCTGAGACACACGTTCGTGTCTCAGGCCGTGTAACTCTCTAACTTGGGTCACACGCCCATGTGTGTTGCCTGTGTGTGACACACACCCGTGTGGCCAGGCCGTGTGCACCCAAAAGTACCTTAAACTCAAGTTTACCATTTCCTACTTACTTGGGCACTAATCAACTCAATTACCAATCATTTAACTTATTCAAAGCACGATTAAAAATTCCCAAAATACACCAAATTCATCACCTAATATGCCTAACCAATGTACCCTCATTGGTACCACATTTTATATGTTCAAATGCATCAACAACACATCGAACATTCAAGACTTTCATTGATATCACATTTACCATATTTGAGCTAACTTTCAACTTCTAAAGTTACCAAATATGAAGCTAAGCACATACCAAGCATTATGCTAAGCTACCAAACTTTAAACTATCACATACCAAAATATAAACTAGGCTAACATACCAACATAGCCTCAACCACAACCATATACACATTTAACCATCATTTCACTAGCAACTAAGTTAACATCTTATAAACAATACCAACAAAAGACTCCTTAGGTACATGCCATTACAAAATGAAATATCACCACTCAGGATTTGTGATTTGATGTTGAGTCGGCGATAAATTGAACAATACCTAGCTTGCGCACGAAAAACAAAACTGCACGTTGAGTAAAACTCAGTGGTATTTCTATAATCCGAATAACATAAACTTGATATAAGTATTTAAAATGCAAAATCCAACAAGTAAGCTATGTTCATGTGTTTCAATTTAATAGTATAGTTTTTGCTCATTCCTTATTCACATCTACTCAGATTTTCACATGTTCAAATATATAAGTATATCTCAATGGCATTTCATTTAACATTTGAATACATCATCTCACGCAATGGCATGATTCATATCTTTGATCAATACTTGAATTCATTAAGTTTCACATCTCAATGCATCAATTCATATTTCATTTCTCATCTCATAATCATTTTTCGTATTTGTCATTTCAATATTTTCTCATCTCATATTCAATTCTCATCTTTGCCATTTCAAAATCAATCACATAAATTATTATTTTACTTTCCCCTATTAACATGACACGGACTTGGACAAATACACGGATCCAACCAACACACCAGTTTGGCACCCAATGCCTCATCGGATAAATTCGAAGTAATAATTGTGCCTAGCACTATATAAATTGACACCCAGTGTCTCATCGGTTAAACCAAAGCAAATTGGTACCCAGTGCCTCATCGAATTTAGGTCGAAGTAATCCCTGAACTCTTCTTATCCTATGGCATGCCATTTATATCCGACTCAGCCCGATGCAGTTAATAGAGATTCATTTCACTTTTCAATACAACCAATGTCTCAATTTCATGAATGTATATAATCACATATAAGCATATATTCAATTTGATAATAATCACATTTTTCTTAATACACATATATTCATAATCAATATATTTCATAATATACAAAATCAATCCATTTCATTTCAATTATGAATTTAATTCAATCCCAAAGTACCAAAGTATTCACCTCAAATGCTTACCATATGCAAACAATTATATATGCAATAATCTACTATTTAATTCGGATTATAGAAACACAAACCGTGATTTCTAAGCTATTCGACGCCGATTTTATCCTTCCCTTTTTTACTCGAGGATTCTGGTACCACATTATCTACGGAATAAAACAATTAAATCACATTAATATTACACATTTCAATTTCACATTATTTTAAATTTTCACACTATATTTTGCTTATTCTTCAATTTAGCCCCTAAACTGAGACTAATTTTAACCTTCACAATTTAACTTCATATTTTTATACTAACTTCACTCTAGACCACATTTAGCTTCCTCTTTTCCAATTTGAACCCTTAATTTTGAATTTTTATAATTCAGTCCCTATTGTTCAAAATCAATAATTAATTTCACAATTTAGCCATTTTCTATTTCTAACTTAAAAATCTATCTATTTAATCTCTAATATTTAAACTATTCAACAATGTCAACATCTAAAATTTTGAACAATACTAAAACTTACAATATAGGTTGAGTAGTCCTAAGTGCCAGGATTCTAAAAATATAAAAATTACAAGTGTAGGGACTAAATTACATTAACCAATTGGAGCTTGAACCCAAAATTTCCTTAGCCGTGCATGGGTCTTCTTTTCTTTTTTCTTTCTTTTCTAATTTGCATGTAACAGAGAATGAATCTTCTCTTTCTTTTGTTTTTATTATTATTACTATTATTATTTCTTATTATATAATATACATACATTTTATACAATTTATTTATTATAACATATATACATATTGTATTAACATAATATATAATATATATACATGTCATAAATGTTCATTATGATCGTCCACTTTAAATGAAACAAGGATATAATTGCTTCTTTAGTCCTTTTAATTTATTTCAATCTATCATTCAAACTTTTAAACATTACGCGATTTAGTCCCTGTACCTTAATAACTCCTAATTTCACAAAATTTACTATTCCAAAAATTAATTAGCTACTAAGCTAGCCTCATAAATATTTAATAAAAATATTTACGGGCCCGATTTAAGAAAACGAAGTTTCAAAAATATGTTTTTCGACACCCTTGACTATCGAGTCGATACATAGCGCACATGGTTCCCGAAAATAACATGCCCTGGACACACGGTTGTGTGGACCACATGGTCATGTAGGTTGCCTGTGTGAAAGTCTGTTGCAGGTGTATAGCTTCCGAAATGTCCCAATGTTCTAATTTCCATCGTTTTTCACTCCTATTGCTCCCAAGTGCCCTACTAAGCATCAAAACATGAGTATAAAGGATTAAGAGGATATAATTCACAATTAATGTCGCATAATCACCCAAAAATACACCAAGAACGAGTCTAAAATATGTTACTTTTGACACTTATCAATATTAAAATATTATAATCAATCTTGTGAAACATTTCCTTTTCAATTGATAAAATAACAGTTGAGGCAACTTTTGAGCAGTGCCTAAACCAATGCCTGGACTAGTGCCAACTGGTAGTAGCATTCTCTGCTCATAAAACTTGACATCTTTAAGTTGGAAAATTTTGGCAACAAAACTAATTGGGTTGTGATTCCTGCTATTACTTTGGACGATTTTCAACCTATCTTTAATATCCAAACTACACATAGCAACATATCTTGGAGACAGATTTAGATTCGGATCGAAGCACTCAACTTCCTAAGTTTGAAGGATTTGATCGACTCAAGCTTAACTAGAAAGTATCTCTTAAATATTCAAGACTTATCTCGAGCTATTTGAAATATTCTTTATGTATATGATTTTGCTTATTTCGAGGGAAGATTGATTGTAAATGATATAATATGTTAGCAAGTCTTAATTACTTATATATTTGGGGGACTTGTATAGGTGATGTACTAAACCGAGAGCAGTTATTTTTGTTTATTGAGGAACACTTCTTTGAGTGCATTAAGTGAAATAATCAAGTGTGACTTGGTTAGCGTCCTAAGTTGTTAAGGGGAAAACTTAGAGGGGAGGTGTCTAGATTAGGTACAAAGGTGTGAAGTCTGAACTCGTGAGTGTTAGAGCTTGAAAACACTTGTTGTACAAGGTGATAAGATAGTGGATATTCTTTCTGGGTAAGGCTTCGATGTAAGGAAACGAAATTGCATAAACATATCGTGTGTCCACTATTTTTTTACATTGTTCATTTTTAGTGCCTGAAGCAATTAAAACTACTAACTCCCTCATGTCATAAACTTGCACATTATAATAAATAAAATTTAGGGCGTGATAATAACATATATTTTGTAGGTGTATCATGCTTAACCAAATTTTTGAGGTGCACTTTTCGCTTGTCATACTCTTTCTTCAATTGAAGAATATTACGAGAATAAATCCTTAGATACTTCTATGAGCAAATACTGTATGCGCTAAAGATTAGTTCACCAGAAGCCTATAAATTGGCAAATTAACTACCATAGTGCGCCAAAATAGGTAACCTTCACATCTATATGCCTTTCTTCTTGAATCCGCCAAATTTAGGGTGTGATACTATAGTTCCATGTCAAAAGGTTATAGACTTTACTAGTTGAAGATAAAGAAGGTAATCATTAGTCAATGTATTGTGTTTGATTAAAAGGCTACATGGAGTTAGCAAGAAGAAAAGGTTAAGAAGATTTTTCTTGCTACAATTATGCATCCAGTACATGTTCATGAACAATTGACTCATTCTATACCAAATTCTCCATCCTCATCAAGTTCTCCAAGTTTTATCTCTTCACCTAGCTCAACTCTAATAAAAATGAGAAGTTTAAGCGATGTTTATGCTAGATGCAATTATTATACAGTTGGATTAGAAAGCTTTGAAGAAGCAATCAAAGAGGATGCAATGAAGAAAGCTATGCAAGAAGAAATTGATTCAATTAAAAAGAACAATACATGAGATTTGGTTGAAAAGCCAAATGATAAAGAAGTTATTGATGCAAAATAGGTGTACAAAGTGAAGCACAATTCAGATGTTTTAGTCCAAATAAATAAAGCCAAATTAGTGGTGAAAGGCTACACAAAATAGCCTGGTATTGTCAATCATGAGACTTTTTTTCCAGTTGCTCATTTGGACACAATTAAAGAAATCATTGCATTGTTAGCATCAAAAGGTTGGAATCTCTACCAGCTAAACGTGAAATCAACATTTTTAAATGGAGAAATGAAAGAAGTGTACGTGCAACAACCTTAAGGCTTTGAGATTAAAGGCTAAGAAGATAAGGTGTACAAATTGAAGAAAGCTCTGTATGAGCTGAAGCAAACTCCCAAAGCATGGTACAGTGAGATTGTCAACAATTTCATTTAGCAAGGATTCCATAGAAGAAAAAGTTATCCTACTTTGCATGTTAAGTATCAAGTTACAACCGATATACTTCTTGTTGCACTTTATGTTGATAATTTGGTTTATATCGGTAACAATGAAAGGGTGATTGAAGCTTTTAAAATAGAGATGATGAAAAAATATGAAAAGCCTGATCTTGGATTATTACATCATTTTCTTAGATTTGAGATTTATCAAATGATTATTGTTTTTATTTGTAAAAAAAAATATGTGTTGAAAATGTTTTGAAGAAGTTTGGTATGGTTGGTTGTAAACGTGTTGATACTCCTTTGGCGGTGAATATAAAATTAAGAAAAGAATATGGTGGTGGATGATTGATGCTAGCATGTATAGAAGCTTGATTGGAAGTTTGATTTATTTGATGGCTATGAGGACTGATTTTGATGTTTGCGACTAGTTTGCTTTCAAGATTCTTAAAGTGAACCTAGCCACTTACATCTTGGAGAAGCAAAAATAGTGTTGAGATATGTCATGGGCACCATTAAGTATAAGATCATGTTTGAAAAACATTCAACGATAAATTAGAAGGTTATTGCGATAGTGATTGGGCCGAAAGTGTTGATGATATGAGGAACACTTCGGGTTATGTATGTTCTCTTGGAACTGATATGATTTCTTGGTGTTCAAGAAAGCAAGAAATAGTGGCTCAATCATCTACAGGAGTAAAGTATCTAGCAGCTGAATCAGTAGCACAAAAGCAATTTAGTTAAGAAGAATTATGGAAGACAACAGAGAAAAGCAAAGAGAAGGCGTCCGACTTCATTGTGACAACAAATTAGCCATTGTTATGTCAAAAAATCTAGTTTGTCATAGTTGAACCAAATGCATCAACATCAAACATCATTTCATACAAGAAGTAATTCAAGCAAGAGAGATCCAACTAAAATTTTGTCCACCACAGGAGCAGCTAGCAAACATTTTCACCAAAGCACTTCCAAGAACAAGATTCCAGCAACTCAAAAAAGCATTAGGAGTTAAAGAATGTCAAATTAGGGGGGAGTATGTTGAGTAATGTGATATCATTAAACTTGTATTTAGTCAAGGTGACTAAGATGGATGAATTTAGTGAATCTAGTAGTCATTTTATTAACATGCATGTGTCACAAGCTGCAGGTCAAAGGCTGTAACCATTACGCACAAAATGTCTCATAGATTTTAACTTATTAAATGGAACTCATTTGGTTCATATGAACTGGCCCGATTCGTGAAACCCATGAAGAAACCCTTGTACTTGAAGTCTTAATGACCCAGTGAATCACTCCAATAAAACTAAAGTTAAGAGGGTAATTAATGTAAATACTAAGTGATAAAAATGTATAGAGTTTAAATCCTTTAGAATTATCCTCTTGTAGATAGACACAAATCTTGCCCGTTAATGTAACTCAATTTATACAGTTAGTTTTGAGGAGCTCAAGTATAAATAGAGGCCTTCCTATAGAAAATTTCTGCAAGAGTTTTCATTTTCCAAGAGTAGGCTAACTTAGGTAGGATTTGACCCAAGAAATCGCCTAAGACCATGCGGTTTGCCAGACTAAAGGTCTAACCTTGTGACACATGATTGTACTCATCTAAAATGAATGAATGTAGTAGATTAAGAGTCAAATAAGATGAATGTATAGAAATTAATAATCACTTCCAACAACTATAAGTGATGAAGCCAATAGAAAGAGATGAGATGTGAGCGAACCAAAAGTAAAATAAAATTTCATTCCATCTTAAGTGTCTCTCCACCATCTCTAGATTCTCTCCAACAAGTTGGAACAAATGGTACATTCTGTTCAAAGTTTGACTAAACTATCTGGGTCATGCGTTGGCTTTATTTTTTGTACAAGTGGAAGTATTACATTGATGTTTACAATTGTAAGAGAATTGCTACCAAAATACTGATAAACAACCACTGCAATGGAACTGGTCGACTCTCCAAATTAGCAAAGCTTGAATCATGTGCTACTGGTTTTGTTGCTGGTGCAGGGGAAATATCTGCCTCAGGCATGTCACATACTCCGAATGTCATATTTGCCTATGCAAGACATTTAAATACCATAGCAACCAATTAGAGTCGTAACTTTTCCAGGTCTTTTATCAACCATTTCTTACATATTTATAAGGAAATGGAGGAAAGATAATAGGTAGAATTAATGTTGCATACCCTGCAAATGACAATGTTTTCGCATCCACAAACTAGATGACCATTTGCCACGTCTATAGCTTCTGGAGCACCTCCACCATCACTCCTCTGATATGCTCATGCAAGAATTGATTTCAAATGCCCAACTCAGAACCAGTAGAATTTTAGGTTGTTCATGCTTTTAATAGTAACAATTGACAATTGTGCAACATTCATACCTTATAAAAATCAACAGCAATGAAGTTAGGCCATCGGTTTCCGGCGGCTACATGACATGTATTCATCATGCTAATTAGTGGAGCTGAATTGTGTCTGCAAGCTTGCGTTACATCTGGTATATCAGGGAAGTAGTTGATTAAGACGAGCGACCTTGATGTTGCATTCATGGCAGGTGATTCTGCTCGGTTTGGACATGAACCAGCTATCATCCCACCGTTGCCATCTGTTGTTGCCAAAATTGCATCAATGTCACTTCTGCTTTGAAATAAATATAATTTTTCTGCTTCTTTTAATGAACTGTTTAGAAGATGATGATAACAGGACTCACATTGGTTTTCTACCATGTATCTCCACTGATAAGCTATACCTTCAGAGGCCTCCTTAGCTGACTTTGAAGTGAAAACCACCATACGCTGATTCTTTTGTATCATATCATCAACTGTTGGCCAGCTTCCACCATTTTTTGGCATTCGAGATACCGGAAACCAGAACTTCCTCAGGCCAGCAGCATCAAATACTTTGCTTAAGCCCCTTGGTGAGGTAACATAGTCTTCAATGATAATGGTAACAATTTCTGAGGGGTTTGCTTCAAGAAATGCTTGAATCTCTTTCAAAACATTAATTGCAGGTTGCTGCTTAAAAAGGAATTACTCATCCATTAAGGCCATAGTAAAGAAATTGTTATTCACATTTTTTGAGACCCAGTCCAGATAAAATATATTCATTAACTTTATATGTCCGCTCAAACTTACAAAGGCTGTATTGTTGAAACATTGTCCTCCAAAGGAGTGACACAACCAGATGTCGTTCTGGAAATCATACATGTCCAGCATCAAACCCCTAACACCATTCTGCAACACAGAAAACCACTTCTGAACTCGCTAATTATTGAAAAACAACTGCTATTTCAGCAAAATATATTGCGAAAGATAAAACAATTCAATAGGGAGAAACACTAGTATATAATGTTCAGTTAGAGGCAATTTAACAATCAAATTGCAAAGTTTTCTAGTCAGTAGTAAGTAGAATATAATATTGGGAGTTTTGGGCGGGGGGCACGTAAGAACTCAAGTTAGCCTATAATGCAGGTTACCAAGATGGAATCCGACAGAACATGTTTTTGAAGCAAATGCGACATAATTTCATAGGTCACCTGCGGTATTGATGGTATGGAAAGCACATAAATATTATATTCGCCACTAGGATATACATTTTTTAAGATCACCTCACCTAACGTACTTGACTAACATGTGGGGTTCGGAGAAGATAAAAGTATACATGTTCATACCTTAATACAATGATGTTTACCTTATTATTAAAAAAAAAAGTATGCTGACGGTCGGACCTACTCTCCCAGTTGAGATAAAATAATGTATAACTAACTCCCCTAATTAGAATAAGAACCATATGTGAAGAAAAAACATAGATTTCAAACTTTCTAACTAAAGTAAGAAGACTCAGAGGTGTCTGTCTCTGACCCTGGACATGGTCTTGGGAAGCTTTCTTCTTCATTTCCCATCATAAACATACCTCACACACTCCATTTTCTCTTGAAACATAAACAATTGATGAAAACTTTTTTAACGTTAGTTCTAAGTCTACCATCAAATTGAAGCATTCAACAAAAGTTTAAACAGGTATAAGATGTTTGGTAAAGCATGGTTTCTATATAATTTCCCTTTAAGCTTTGGCTTTCTTCAATTTTACTTGATTAAAAAGGGTGCCAATATCCTTTCTAAAGGGTAAATTAACGACATCATCTACCTACCGAAAGGGCTAAAATGCTAAATAATCCTCTAATTGTAAACTAAGTACAAACAAGAAAAATCTATAATTTCTTAATAAAGGTATCATTAAGGATACATGTAATTAAGGTTCCAAGCCAAAAAGTATTCTCACCGTATTGGGTGTTATTTTATTAACTGGATCCTTGTGTTGGCAGCAAACAACAATAGTCAAACCTCAATGTTATATTCTAGCTACCTCATACTAATGATGCAACAATAGCAAATTTAATTTAAAGCTAGTAGCTAATCTCATATAATATAACTAAATACCACTATTACTTTAATAATAATTAAATCAATTCCAAATTGTGTAATTCAACCAAATTGGTTACGGTCTTCTTGGAAACAGCATTCTCAGAAATCAGAGAGTACCCAACAAATATATTCAAGCACAAACAAACAAAAATCCCTTGCCAGAAAGACTTGGCTTTAAATTTAAAGAAATCGAGTTTTACTTTCCAACCAGAAGAACCGACATTCCTTAAAAGCAATCCATCAAAAAAACACCGCCAAACAGCAATACCCTGTTTAACTCTCTCTCTCTTTTTTTTTTAGTCAATACTGTTTAATTCATTAAAAAGTGAAAAAAAATCTAAACCCATATGTAAACTAAAAAGATCAACAGGGGGTTTAAAAAAGAAGAAGAAGCTGAAACAAAATGAGAATATTGAGTAGAGAATTAAAGCATACAACAATTATAGTTAATTAAACATACATTGAGTTGGTCGGTGATGGAGTCCTGCTGGTTCGTAGGAGCTAAAATCAAAGACCCAGTTGCGGACTTTTTTCCTAGCCTTGCAAACGAATTATGGGTCGTCAACCACGAGTATCGATTATATGGAAGTCCCTTAACCTATTTCAACCATCAAAGCCACAGAATTCATGTCTATATCTCTCCTTTTACATGTAAAGAGGCATGGTGAGGACATTGGATTCAGTGTACGGACCTTAGAAGTAGGGTTTACAGGTTGGATTCGGGTGCATCTTGGCCGTACATTTCCATTTGCTACACAGGTTTCGCAGTGCAACCCTGAGTCACAATTGCCATCCGATACGCACGTTTGTCCTTCCTGTTCAAGACACATATGCATAAAAACACTGAGAACTGGCATTTTAGCGAAAGACATAAAAGAGTCTCCTCCTGATGGGAGCATACCTTGAGAGCAGAGCAAAAACCAAAGAGAAGACAAGTGATGATCAGACTGGTCATCAACTGCAAATGAATTGCAGTGTATTGTGTCAGTTTTCCATTGATGACAGAGAAGAAGAAGAAGAAGAAGAAGAAGAAGAAGAAGAAGAATGATAGTTGAAACTTGCCTGCATTGATTGGTTTTTGGAGCTTGCTTCTTTTCTTTCTTTCTTTTTTTTTAAATTTGAATTTCGTTTTTGCTTCCCTCTGGGTTTATATAAGATCAGGATTTGAAGAGCATCAAGTTTATGGTAATTGTATTTGATTGTGGTGAGTGGAGATCTTTATATAGGCATCTAAGCAGACCCCAAAAAAAATGCAGGTGTTTCATGCGCCGCTGTGAGGTTAGCTAACCAGGCCATGTTTTGCTGAACTAGTTAATGATTTTTCTGTAGTCAATGGTGATACTGATTTCCTCAGTTTAATAAATAAAAATTACACTTTCTTTTTTCTAATTTGACATCTCCTACTTGATATATTTTGGTAACAATGATAATGATAACTTTTTAATTTGTTAACAATTATAATGATAACTTTTTAATTTATTATTTGGATTTTATGAAATTTTATAGTTAGTTAATAATATTAGTAATTAATTTTTATCAAATCAACCTTAAAATTTATATTAAATCACATCTGATAAACTAAAGGTAAAATTAAATAAATTCACAATTAACAATAAATTTATTCTATTAACAAAATCATAAAAAAATCAATCTCACTAATATTAGTAATTGATTTCCATTAAATTACTTTTAAAACTTAAATTAAACACTAAAAAGTTAACACAGTTATCTTTAAATATTAAAATATATAGCTTTTTTTCAAATACAGGTACCACAATGAAAAACAACTTCAACCCTAAAACTGTTAATAGTAATTGAATAATTGAAATTTTGAAATAAGAGATTTTGATCTTTATTTTTTTCGGTGTTGTTATGTCAATTTTATAATTCATGTTTGGGTCCGTGTTTATTCTTCTCAATAATATTGTTTTTAAAGTTTGAACATATATATATATATATATATTAATAACTATACTTTACCACTACACTAAAAAATTATCATAAGTTTGAGAGGAAATAAAATCCCAAACAAGAGTGCAATGAAAGTTTGTTGCTTAAAGTCTTTCTCTTATAATTTGCTTGCAATAATCGATCAATAAATTTTATAATTTATACTAACTATAAAATTCTTAGTTGATTAATTATAAATCAACTCAATTAAAAAATGTTAAATTTAAAAAAAAACAACTTAAAAATGTTAAATTTAAAAAATAACATAAACTCTTTTTTGAACTAAATGCAAATAGGGCAAAAGTAATTTAATAAATTTTAATTATTTTTTAAATAAAACAAAACCAACATTATCTAAAAAATTTTCACTTCCAAACAAAAAAATCTATCCACTCTTTTCACAAACCTTCTACTATTTTTTAGAATATTTTTTTAAATATTTTTCTCTCACTAAATTCAAAATTATATGCCATAACTATCTTTTAAGAAAACTATTCTTTTATCCAAAAAAGAAATATCAACTTATCTTTAAATATTGTAATTAAAATGCAAAGAAGATGCTGTCCATGCTTGTTATCCTTGAATCTTTCAATATATTATTAATTAATAATATTTAAATTGGATATTTAATATATGGTATTTTGTAAAACTAAAAATCAGATTAGAAATTTTATAAAAAAAATTAAACTAGGATTAATGTCACTTTGTGGAAAATGATTTTTTTTAAATAATACTTATTAAAAATAATTATACAGGTTAATTGATTATGATTAGTATCAATATTGTTATTAATATAAAAATATATAAGTTCGAGTTTAAGAGTTGGAGATAACTATAAGACTTGAAACAGGACAAAAAAAAACCTGTGGCAATCATATTTTTTCATTGACCCACAAATAATCGAGGACAAGGAGCGGTAGCTTCACCAAGCAGCTAGCTTTAAAATATCTATCACAAAATGTATAAGAATACAACATTTCATTGTGTCCTTTAGCATCCCCCCCCCCAAAAAAAAAAATAAAAAAACCAAGTCAAGTTCCCAGCCAAAGCAGAAGCTGCCATCGACCATTGATTTTAACTTACCTCTATCTATCACTATCAGCCCCAAGTCCGCTGCACGACAACTCAAAAGCAGCTGTTCCATAAATCCATACCTTGAGCTCCCATCTATCTAAAAAAGTTTGAAATTCTTTGTTCAAAACTCAATCACTTGAGCTCCCATCTATCTAAATAATCTATTTAAAAAAATAATAATCATGGTTTAAATGGATTATCTATACAAATCCCGGAAGAGATTTATGATGCCGCACTCAGCACTCCAATCTCTTTCAACGAAGCAAACGAGGATGTGTTATGCTGGAAACATACGAATGATAGAGACTTTTCCATGGCCAACATATACGATGTGGCTGCACCAAGTGTGAAGACTCAACCTTTCGAAAGCGAAGAAATATGGTGATCACTATGGAAAGCCAAACTCCCATCCAAGCTGAGAATTTTTCTTTGGAAATGTGTTAATAAGATTTTACCTACGGCTAACTTCTTGAATGTTAGAGATTTAAATTTCTAGGATATATGTCATTTCTGCAGAGTCAATTGCAACCATATTAGTCATATTCTAAGAGCCTACAGCATTGTCAAAGACTGGAGGACTATCACCATGGCGCATCATAATCGTCTACCGCCCTTAGATAGTGATTGGGAGAACTGGATTTTCTCCAATCTAGATTCTAAAGTTTGGATTAGTAACCCACAGCTCCCTTGGTACCACGTTTTCTCCTCTGCACTAAGAGAAATATGGTTGCTGAGAAATGCCATGATCTTCAACAGCAACATTAAACAAGGAAATGTGAGGCTTAGAGCTTTGGAAGGGACAAGTGAATTTTTCCTATATCCCCTGTTATAAGAGTGGTATCCACATTTGGCAGTGGTTGTTAGATGGCAGCCGCCTGGTCAAGGTTGGAAAAAATTAAATACCGATAGTTCCTTGATCGGTAATTAGGGTGCGGGATGGCCTTAAGCTTACAGTTGATTTGAGCATTTCATATCTTGAAATTGAAGTTGATTCTACTATAGTTATTTCCCTTATTTCTAATGTTTCAATTTCTAACGCTGTTCTTGCTACTCCGATTAACGATTGCAGTGCGCTCCGAACTTTTATCCCGAATACTAAAATCAAGTATATTTTAGAGAAGGAAACCGGAGTGCTAACGCGGGAGCAACTTCCATCTTAATGCCCCCCCCCCTTCCAAAACAGTCTAGCTAGAGATGCTTTTGTTGTTATTTGTGATGAGCCCCCTTGAGACTTTGTTGTCGCTTGTTCTAGCTAAGGCATATGGACTTCCCATCATGCGAACAATTATGTTATATCTTGCTTTAATCTAAATTCCTTTTATTACCAAAAAGTAAAATTTTATAAGGCTGAAATTAAAGTTAATTTTATCCAAAATGGAATAGAAGGAATAAACAGATCTTTAAACAGATCTTTAAATATGTCCAGACTCATTATTACTCTTATCTTAAAACCTTTACATATGCTAACATTTCGCCCATCCAAATAACAAAATTTCAAGTCAAACCATGCATGTTCAGCACAGGCGTTTGGGCCGTTCCGGGAACCCATATCATTAAATTTCAATTTGGCCCGATTTCACAGTAAAGAACATAACCAATTTGATATTATTAAATCAATATTCTCAAACAAATGTTGGAGGCGAATGAAGGCAACTGAACCAGAAACACATAGATTTAATTGAGGTTCCAAGTTGCAGAGCTTTCGACAATAAGATGTAGGCATCAACAGGGTAAAGTAAAGCTATGGCGAAGCTTAGGTTTTGTTTAGCATTGCTTCTTAAAAAAGTATTTTTAAGATTAAAAACATTTTTATAGTAAAAAATAATACTAAATAGATAACTTTTCAAATTAGGGATGCTTTTGAAAAGTGTTTTTCATCCCAAAAGTAAAAGCAGTTTTTTTAGCTTTTGCTTTTGGCAAAAGTGTTTTTAAGAATAAATGACAATTTTAATATTTGTATTGAGTATGTAACTATTTTGTTATTGAAATTTATTTTAAATATATAATATTATTTATTTATTGGTTATATTTTAATATTTAAAATATAGTATATATATTCGAATTAAATTTTATAAATAATTAATATTAATTACTTAGAAAATATTTAAAAATTTATATTTCTTATATTAAAATACTAACAACAAATTATAATAAATTATTTTTTATATTCTTTCTAAAAGGTCATAATATTAACTAATTTGAACATTATGCATATTTGTTACTTTATAACATTATGTCCAAAATAGATATTTTATTTCTCAAAAGCACTTTTTGACAACAATACTAAACACTTAAATTTTAAATCACACTTTTCAAAAATATTTCTCAAAAATATTTTTCCACAACACTTTTTAAAAGCACTTCTTAAAAGTAATACTAAACTATCAAGATTGTCCATCGTCTTTATGTACTTTGATGGTCACTAAACTAACTATAAATACGACTAAGGCAAGCACACCTATCAAACAATAGTATAGTTATGGTGAATAGGGAATATCGTATCCACGACGACTAAAGGTACTAGTCATTACCGTTTTTCTATTATTTAGTTGGCAAATTGGAGTGATTGTTTTTAATCTAAAATTACTAAACTAATCTAACTAAGAACGCTATAGAGATTGAAATAGGAAAATAATCGAAGATAACCAATGAGATAGACAATACCGAAGAAAGAATCCACCTAGACTTCACATATTATTATGAATATGAATTAAACGATTTATTCACTTGTGCCTTGATCCATTGAAATCCCTAAATTATATTAATATCTCTTTCGAGAGTAAGAACAACCGGCTCTAGGTTGATTAATTGAAATCTCTTTCTAATTAAAACCCACTATTGTCGCATTGACTCGAGCTATAGATTCTCCTATTAGATTTTACTCTAATCCGGTAGATTTATGTCATCCTATTTCTAGGATTGCATGCAACTCCACTCAATTATGCTAGATCCACTCTTAAACAGGGACTTTTGCTCCACTGAAATAAGCACATTATTAAACTTGAATTAATATCTCAGAAATATTAAAACAATAAATAAGCATACATAATTGAGAACAAGAATCAAGTATTTATCGCGTAAATCAGAAATAAAATAATAAGATTCATCATAGGTTTTATCTTCCCTAGATATCTAGGGAATTTAGTTCATAATCCTAAATGAAAACATCTCAAAGTCAGAATAACTACAAGACATAAAGAAACTCAATAAAACTTTGAAAGAAATTAAATGGAGATCTTCGATCTTGAGGGAGATCCGCTTCCGAGTTGATTTCGATGGCGTTCTTCAAGTGCTTACTTTGATCTTCCCTCAGTGCCCCCTTAGATCTTCTTCTAATTGGTATTTATAGACTTTAGAATGCTCAAAAAGCCTAAAAATTGGGTTTTTCCAAGTATTTGGGAAGCAGGGTGTGATATCGACACGGGCTAGTACATGGGTGTGTGGCAAGCCTGTATGGGTCACACGGGCGTGTGGATCCTGGAAATAGCTCTATTTATCTCAAATGCTCTCCTAAGTATTAGACAACCACCAATTGTACGAGATAAAGAATTTTAACATATCAAAGGTCAAAGGTGTTCACGAATGAGTTTGAGTGGAGGCTGGACCTATGTATAATATTTTTATAGTATTTTTTTTATTCGTTTCACAGTTTATTTTTGGGTTATCCTTCTAAAGAATGTCATTTTTAAAGTTCGAATTTATGTTATTTCCTTAAAGTGCAATATGCTTCACCCTTGTACTCAACACTTATTAGTACTTATATATGATATTAGTACATTCTATGTTTGCTCAAATTCCGCTCGACTTGAAATATATGTTTAAAATTTTGTTCAAACACATTCATATTTGTAAATGAACTAAACTCCTTTTAGAATCGCTCATATTATTTATAATTTAATATTTAATATTTTAGATGGTTTTCTAATTAAAATTTTAAATTTAAATAACGTAAAATATTTTTTAATGTTTACATAGAATTGTATTATTATATATGAGTTATTATTTGGTACACATACAATATACTTTTTTTTATTCCACAAGTAGTCTTAAAATTGCCATGTATCTTTTTTTTTTTTAAATATTTTACTACACCCTTATAGGACACTTATCAAACCCCTGACCTTACTTATGGAGTCTAAAAACTTGGCTGACAATGTAGCAAATATTATTCCATTATATATTTAATTTTATGTGATATAAATTACATAATATATAAAATACAAATACACATATTTTACAAAAGTATAAAATGGGTTGAACCAAGCTCGAGGCTCAAATGTTGAAGCCTAAACCCGAATCATATTTCAAACATGTCTATTTTTTTTTCTCAAACTCATTTTTCGAGCATCATATTTTTGTTCAAATCTTCTCACATTTCGAATAAAACTTTAAGCTTGACCGAAATAACCCAACCCATGAATAAATCTAAATGATATAATACACGTAGTTTCAATAATCTTTTTAATGGAGACTAAAAAAAGAAGAAAATTGGATTTACTTAAAAGAAATATTAGATTTCTATGATGGCTTCTACATTATCCAAAAAGGAAAATCCCTATAACGGAAACAAAACAAAAGGTGAGTTTCAATGTAATAATATCCTTAAAAAATTTACATTGACACTCTAATTGAATATGGACATTGTCAAGTCCTAGTTCTAGGTAGTGAAATTGAGGCCAATCACGTTCATTTCTTCAATGAGTTGTTTGATCAATGCAAGTTAATTGACTTGGAAATTACTAGTGGGGAATTTAGCTACTCTAATCATAGGGCTGATTCAAACAACATACAAGAAAGACTAGATCAAGTATTTATAAATGTGAGGGTGGAGTAAAATAATTCCATCAAGCTATGGAATCGTATAGCTAGCCATAGAATTGAACTACAGCTGATTTTCGTTGCACTTCATAAAAGAGTTGGAAAGAAAAGAGGAATATTTCAATTTGAAGCTAAGTGATTACCTCCAATGCCTAGAATCAACTTAAGGTGAGGAATGAAAACTTTCAAGAAAAACTAAATAATGCTAGACAACTATTCCAAGAGTGAAGTAAGAACAAG
The DNA here is from genome assembly GCF_007990345.1 of Gossypium hirsutum. Lineage (NCBI taxonomy): Eukaryota > Viridiplantae > Streptophyta > Magnoliopsida > Malvales > Malvaceae > Gossypium > Gossypium hirsutum. Next base: position 3,072,391 of record NC_053448.1, read on the forward strand.
GATGAAATCCGAGGAGGAGCACAAAATTGCAAATGAAAGTCGAACAATTTTAGGGTAGATTGCAATCGGAGGAGACAATTAAAGACTAAAGAGATAAAGCACAACCAAATGAGATTCTCGACGTAAAAGAATGTTACTGGCATTAAAAGATAAAAGAGTCAAATTGTGAATAAAATTCACACCACCAAGAATTGCAGTGGGATTGGATCTCAAACGAAAGACTTGTGGCATTATCATCCTTCTTCAAAGATTGAAGAAGTGCTAATAAGAATGGAGAAGGTGATTATAGAGAAAATGAATAACGGAAGGTCACAAAGTTGAAAACCCTTAATTCTGATAATTTTTTCAATTTTATTTTATCAAATATACTGATATAAATTCCATCCACATTGTCTTTTTTTCCAATGCAAAAATGCTTAGATTCAATCTCACACTATCAACTACTTTGCTTACAAAATTATAACAATAAATCATGACCTCGAGAATGAAGCTGCTACTTAAGGATACCAGTTCATAGGCACAAATTGTCTTCATCCTTAAAAGGCAAATTAAGGATAATATTATCGTGACCCATGAAATATTGGATGTTTAATAATAATAGAAAAAGAAAATGAGGGTGCAATGGAAGATGGTGCTTAAGTTGGATTTAGAGAAGGCATGTGATAAGGTTAATTAAAAAAAATTTAAGCTATTTTGAGGAAAATGAGATTATCCGATTTTGAGTTAGTCACATTGTGAAATGTGTTATATCGCCGAAATTTTCCATCATCATCAATAGTAACTGAAGCAGGAATTCAAACCAAGTCAAAGAAATCCTATCCTTTTTTCTTTTTGCTATAATAACCAATGCTCTCTTAAGACTACTAGAGCCTGCTAAAAATTCAAGGTGTTGATTGTTTGACTTAATCATATTTGTTGTTCACTGATGATTTATGATTTTTATCAATTTGGAGTCTTAACACCATTCTAAGGGTGAAAAGGTTCATTTTGCATGCATAACAATGCATTGCTTCAAAGGAAAATTTAATGGAGAGGCATCAAGCATATTTGAGTCAATGTCACAGGTATAATGAACTTGTAAAATTAATGGTCATTGAATTAATTAAGATCCATGATTTGCAATGAATGATTGCTGGACTTGACAATCTAAACCTGATCAATGTCCTAAACAATTGTTGTGGAGTCTCTTAGGAAGCTGATGTGACCATCCACGATATTCATATTCTACTTGCATCATATTCGAATGTCCAATTCGGTCATATATTCCGAGAAAAAAATTATTGACTGAATTCCTAAGAGAACTAAAAAAAAAAAAACGGGAATGCCCCACTAATTGGATTGTGTTGCTTCCTGATGAACTCAACTCCTTTATGTAATTTTTCTCTCAACGAAATGTTTACTAACAAAAAGAGAAAAACCCTTTATATCTGAGATTGATGAAAAAAGGCTCTTCTTTTCATTTTGTTCATGAAAATTAAACTCATATGTTGAAGATAGGAATCCAATTAATAGACTTAGCTTGATTGGATTACAAGGGATTCTTCTTTTAAGATAGAATCTTATTATATTTATAAAAAGAAAAAAATAATAAAAGATGCAGAAGCAGAAGCAAAAGCAAAATGTTCCAGGCGTGGACTGCAAGGATTTCTTTCTCTTTTTTTTTCTTACAAAAAGCATCGCCTGACTGTCCAAAAATTAACACATAAAGTGTTGATAAAAGCCAATAAAAAAAATAAAACCCTTAACATTACCCAAAGTTGTAGGTTAAAAACAAAAATAGCCAGACAGACCAACAGGTGATGTGCATCAAAATCAATGTCTATTTTTCTAGTGATAGGATGAGGTTAAAACATTTGTTTAAAACTGGATAAGTAAAAGAAGCTGTAATGTAACATTTACTAGGATGAAATGATTAGGTGTAATATTTTTGTCACTGAAAAGCTCCACTATCATCAGTCACCACATTGGAAAAACTGAATAGGATTCCAAATGAAACCCGTGCCCACAAAATATAAACATGCTCAAAGATTTCAATGTTTTGGGTATTGGTCTTTGCAGTTTCCTCACGCCTCCCACAATTCATCTTGGTCCCACTTCATGTATCTTTTGCAATATGCTTTAAGTCACATTCAGCCAATTTGCCAATGCCTTAATTACCTCAGCTAAAACCCCATGGGGAATGGATAAACACATCCCACTTCACTTGAATAATATAATATAATGTAGCTTATTAGAATTATTTTTCTTACATCATTTTATGTTTTGTATTTATATTTTTAATTCATTTTTTTCCTTAGGGTTACCTAGCCTCATCTGTCACTGTTTTGTTTGCCAATAAAACATCACACAATTACAAAAAATTTATAAGCAGGTGGTTTTTCTTTTTTATTTGAAAGAAAAAAAGGAGGGTTGGGGGTTAAGGTGGCTTTAATTTGTTGTAACGTTTGAAGACAAGATAAGCTCAAGTTTTGGTGCATAAGTAATTAATATTTGTAGGTGAATCTAGTATGTATATGTATAAATGAAGTTTCCCTTTCTACTTGAAGTCACGGTCTAAGAAAAAGAAGAAAGAAACCCCGACAGACCAACGATGAATCAGACATAGTTTGAACCAAATACCGTAGATATGTGGACAAGACAAGTCTTGTTACACATTTAATGAAAAAGCGTCGTAGCAACTGACCCACTTCAATGTGATCCTTTGGGACCATCCCTCCCTTTCATTTGTTTCAGATTTCCCATGAGAAAATTAGCCTAGGCCTTTAGGAGTAGAGAGTTGAGAACACCTACAGTCAGTGCACTGTTTAAAGAGTTGAAAGAGTGAGAGAAGGGTCAAAAGCCGCACTCACGCATTGCTCAGTGACCAGTGTCCCCCCCCCTCTCTCTCTCTCTCTCTCTCTGTTACCCCCTTCTCTACGGTTCCCAGATGTGCTGACAATAGTACTCCATCACTTAGATTTCCCCATTCCTTCTTCACATCATTTCCTCTCCTGTTTCTTCGGGTAAAACTTGAAAAAGGAAAAGTTCTTTCCTGGTCTACGATGGTGGTTTATGCTAAGGCACTGTTGGGGTTCTTGACTTTTCTCGGTTTGCAGCTTCCTTTGATACTGGCAGGTAATGTTTCAATCCCTTCTTGTTTCTAAAGCTGAGCTCTAGTTGTCTTTCTAAGCAAGTTGCATTTGTTGTTAACTTGTTATCACTTCTTTTTCTTTGTTGTAAAAGATGCCATTTTGGGTCATTTATTATGTTTTTTCCCCTTTCGGTCTGGGTAAGAGTTGAATCCTGAAAAATGGGTTTTGGGTTTTGAAGCAGAAAATTTGGACATGATTTGCATTTATATAAAAATGCAGTCTTGTAAAGTTTATCCATTGTTTTATTTTGATTGTAACTGGCATTAGAATGTTTGAGCTACCTTCACTTTGTACCAACTTATGTGGGTCAGATGATTTATGGGTACTTTATTTTCGTTAACTGATCAATTAATTTTAAGACAACGCCATGTTCAGTTCAACATATATTGAATTTCTGGATTTAGCTTAATGGATACCTAGAGCTCTGTGTGAAGAATTAATGGCTAAATGGCTATTGTTTCAACTGGTTATTTCTGGCTTTCATTGAATATTTTTGTCGAGTAAAAATGATATGGCAATTTGATTCCTATAGTATACTGTCGATTTATAGATTTTCATGTAAGGGCAGTCAATAAGTACTTTTAGCTTAAATTCAGTTTGATTGAACAAGGTACTTCTCCTTTATAATTATCAGTAACTAGTCATTTAAAGGCTGCAGAAATCTTACCATCATACTAACGCTACCTTTCAAACAAGTTTTTTGTGATTATCAGTAATCTATTTTGCAAGTGATGGATTGTGAAGCAAAGGTAACAATGTTATTGTTACTTGACTCACTCTATTCTGATCAATGGTCTTACAAATTTTGCAGATTGCCCCTTAGATTTGAGTGGATCAAATTTTACTCTTGTGGCTTCTTTATGCTCTAATAAAGATGACAGAGGAAAGTGTTGTCGCTATATGAATGCTTTCGTTGCATTCTCTGTTGCCCGGTATGCGAATATGACAAGCAACCTAGGAGTTCCATCAAATTTATCTGACATCTGCATCCAATCCATATTGCAAACCATGGAACTGTATGGAGTGCCGCGTAATGCCACCATGTTTTGTGGGTTTGGTACAAAAATTCCCGTTAGTTATGACTGTAGGGGTCGAACCACTGTAACACAGATGCTTGAGTCTCCAAAATTTATGGATGTCACTAGGAACTGCAAACTGCCACTTTTGCAGGAAAATGATTGCCGGAAATGTTTAAACGCTGGCATTGTTTACCTTCATCATCTAGTGGGATCTGAAAATAATATGACATTGAGTACTTGCCGAGATGCAACTTTTGCTGCACTAGCAAGCCAAGTCGATGACGCTTCAGCTGCCGAAATTGCAACTTGCTTTTTCCAAGTTCAGGGATTTAACATCCCACCAGGTATGAATCATTTCAGAAAAAATCCACGATTTGATTTTGTATGAGAACTGAGCATATCTATTGATGTGTGGATAGTTTTTGCAAGATTTCTCCCGCTTTAGCAGTTTCTTGCATGGCTCGAATGTCTATAATTCCTCGTCTTTTCTCTTATCTGCAGTGATTAGAGCGAATAAGCATTATTGATACATTGCCTTTCTGGTAATTAAAATACAGTTTAGAACAATCATCAGGCTAGATTTGACTGCTTTTATGGGGATTGATAATAAACGTTGTAATGCTTTGGTGGCTTGTTAAAGAGGGCAAAAAAGGAAAAGAAACCTTCAGTATGCATCTAAAAACTGATGCTCCGAACATATTAGTGTCAAAATGTTTTTTTTCTTTTCTGTGTAACTGCGTTAAGACATTACATACTTGAATATGTTTTCCAATGACTAATTTTCTGTAAATAAATGAATGTTTATGTACTCCATTGAATCAGCTAGTAAATTGTTGCAATTTTTTATGCTAGTTTCAGAGTCATCTCCATCTCCACCCACCCCGAAGGCTTCTCCTAGTCCGTTGGTTGCCGCTAGTCCAAATCAACTTGTGTTGGGAGTACCTCCAGAACAAAAGCACCGTACTTACCACCTCACGATTATTCCAGGCATCGGCATAGCAGTTACAGTAGCTGCCATGATGATGCTTATAGTATTGGTAGTTTTGATTCGTAGGAAAAAGAGAGAGTTGGAGGATTCTGAGAGCATGGACATGAATTCTTCAAAATTCTTTTCTTCTCCTCGGCCCATGCGTAAATTTCAGGAAGGTTTGTTTGATATCACCTATTCTCCTTTGATAATGATAAGTTTTGAACATCATTTTCCAAAGGGCAGTTGTGTAATTTGATAAGGATTGGTGGTAAATGCAGGCACTTCATCAATGTTTCGGAAATATAGCTACAAGGAAACCAAAAAGGCAACTGAGAATTTTAACACCATCATTGGACGTGGAGGGTTTGGGACAGTATACAAGGCTCAATTTAGTGATGGCTCAGTGGTAGCTGTAAAACGGATGGACAAGGTTTCAGAGCAGGCAGAAGATGAATTTTGCAGAGAGATAGAACTTCTTGCTAGATTACACCATCGTCATCTGGTTGCTCTAAGAGGATTTTGCATTGAAAAGCATGAGAGGTATAGTTCAATCATGTATGTCTATCAAGGCGATTGATCTGTCTACAAGCAATATTAAATGCTTTTTACTTCGGGCAGGTTTCTAATGTATGAATACATGTCAAATGGGAGCCTAAAGGATCATCTTCATTGTATGCTTCTCCATTCCTTTGATTCACTTCTCTAAAGTTTGATATTATCTGTATTTTAACTTCTCTGATAATTCGTTAACAATTTTGTATGCTTAAATGCGGTAGAATGGAGACTTAATCAACTGCTTTCCCATGTTATTTTTCTATGTTCATTACTGTTCATTGCATGTCTTAAATGGATATGATCTCGTACTTTGCAGCCCCAGAAAAAACCCCACTGAGTTGGGAGACCAGGATACAAATTGCCATTGATGTGGCTAATGCGTTGGTAATAGCAGTTGATTCTGTTGTTTTTCATATTTGCAGATTGGTTTATACAAAATTATCATCTTGCTAAATGACTTCTCTTTCCTTATATGGTTTATTTTTGCAGGAGTACCTTCATTTCTATTGTGATCCACCTCTATGCCACAGGGACATCAAATCGAGCAACATTTTATTGGATGAGAATTTTGTTGCAAAGGTATGGTATTTGTTGAATGCTCATTTAGTTGTACTGCCACTGGTATTTTGCTCTCATGTATATAAGTAAACTCCTAATGGAATATAACAAGTTCTCTCCAGAATGTTGATAGACACTTACACGCAAGTTGTGAACTTTTGATTTCCACATCATTTTTCACAATTTATTTCTTGGTACATATGTTTGCAAATGAAAAATGGAGTTGAAGTTTTAATTACTAGAGCAAAATTGAATTCTACTTTCAATAACTAGAGGAATCTGAAAGCTGGTGAAAGAACAAAAGGACATTGTAAAACTAAGAGAATAGTTTGAGGATGCGTAACAGTTTCTGAAGAGATTCATTGAAGAACCCTTTTATGTGAGAACTTTGAAGAACTTTATTTTCAGGTAAAAGCATGAAAGTACATTGCATTAAAACAGTTTTTCTTTTCTGCTGTACTGTATCCTGTAGGTTGCAGATTTTGGGCTTGCACATGCTTCAAAAGATGGTTCTATTTGCTTCGAACCAGTAAATACTGACATACGTGGAACTCCAGGTTAGCCAATAAGTCATTGGAAGTTTTAGTGTCTCATGTAATTAAAGATCTAAACTTTAGATGACTTTCAGGTTATATGGATCCCGAATATGTGGTCACTCATGAGCTCACGGATAAAAGTGATGTATACAGCTATGGCGTGCTACTTTTGGAGATTGTGACTGCAAGACGAGCCGTACAAGATGGCAAGAACTTGGTTGAATCATCCCAGATACTAATGGCATCAGAGTCAAGGTTACTTGAGCTGGTGGACCCCAAATTAAGGACTCCTTTGACTTAGACCAACTACAAACAGTTGTGACCATTGTGAGATGGTGCACCCAGAGAGAAGGACGGGCTAGACCCTCAATCAAACAGGTCCTTAGACTTTTGTATGAGAGTGCTGATCCGATGCATAGTGGGTTCATACAAGCTGTCGAAGATGAAGATTATGAAGGTAGTGATGGAAGAGGAAGGACAAGCAGAGGCAAAATTCCTAGGAGTGGACCTTATTATCACAGTGGGGATGGAAGATATCTTGCTTCATCTTCAAGTACATCAAGGTCATATTGTAGTAGAAGCTTTTTACTCGAAACCGGATCACCACAATCTCCTCAAAACGTACTCTCCCTTTGAGGCCAATCACATGAGACAGCTGCCTCAATCTGATTAAGCCGTAATCAAGACTTGAGAGCTTGCTAGTATGTGATTTTACTCATGAACTAGCAGGTATGCATGATGTTTGGTATGCAGAATGTTCCTGTTGCAGAGGAAATGATAGCCATCAAGCTTGTTACTTTTACAAAAGGGAAACAAAAGGATTCAAGAAGTGATCATCTTATAATTTTCCTGTTTATGGTTGCTCTAAATTTTTTGGATAAATGAGACATAAATGTAATTTTCGTGTATCATTGGTACAGAGATACGGATATTGCAGCGAATCATCAAGATTGGCCTTTATTGATTCAAAAACCGAGAGATACCCCGGTGCAATTATTTCATACTTTTTTTACATTCTAATGATTGCGGATTTTTTTTACGTAGGCGGTTTGAAATTCCATGGAGAAGTCATTGTATTTTTGTTATAAAAACAAAGTACCATATATATGGTTTGGTAATCTCAAGTGTCCCTTGTTTGCTATGGTTGAATTCGTCGGCGGCTATGCCCTTGTTTGCTAGGGTTCCAATGATTCCATGGGCCACCCCATGCTTGTCACGACTAAAAGGCTTAGTGTAAATATTAAGGTCGCTATCAGGCAAACAAGGTTGGAAAATTCCTTCTTGTAGACCGGCCATAGGAAAACCAGAAGGTCCGCTGGTTTGCCCCATCACTATGATGTGCTCTTGATTTTCTCGATCATATGGACGATCCATGTATTAAGTAAGATCCTTTTAAGTTCTCAAATACCATATCCGGGTGGTACTTCTGACTTGAACAATGAAACGCCCAGGACCTACATCATCCACATGGATAAATCGGCAATGCCTGCTGCCTTTTCGAGCCATCATGATTGGTACATGTCAACCCTTTCATCCCTGTCATCACCAGACGGCTTTTCCCCATTGCATCTCTACACTTACAACCATGTAATAGATGGGTTTAGCGCTGTGTTATCCCAAGCCCACCATGACCAACTTCACGAATTACCCGGTCATCTTGCTACATATCCTGAAACAAAGGGGCACCTCCATACCACACGTGCTCCTACCTTTCTTGGGTTGAAGAAACACTCTGGGCTATGGCCTGCGGGTGGATTTGGTGAGGACATGATCATTGGAGTCCTTGACTCTGGCATCTGGCCTGAAAGCGAGAGCTTTAACGATGAAGGTTTGCCGCCGGTGACAAAGAGATGGCGTGGTGCATGTGAAACTGGTACTGAATTCAATGCATCTTACTGCAACAGGAAGCTGATTGGGGCGCGATCCTTCAGCAAAGGCATGCAGCAGGAAAAACAGAATATATCAAAAACAAATGACTATGATTCACCGAGGGACTTTCTAGGTCATGGTAGCCACACATCGTCCATAGCAGCGGGCAGCAGTGCGGTTGGTGCTGAATATTTTGGATATGCCAAAGGAAAAGCTATAGGAATGGCACCAAAGGCTAGGATTGCAATGTACAAAGTTCTGTTCTTTGATGAAAGTTATGATGCTGCAGCAACAGATGTACTGGCTGGCTTGGATCAAGCTATAGAGGATGGTGTGGATGTCCTGTCTCTGTCTTTGGGGTTCTTTGAGACTCCCTTTGATGAAAACCCTATTGCAATTGGAGCATTCACAGCTTTGAAGAAAGGGATATTTGGTTCATGCTCTGCTGGCAATAATGGCCCTCATGCATATACCATTCTCAATGGGGCTCCCTGGATCACTACCGTCGGTGCTGGAACCATCGATCGGGAATTTGCAGCTCATGTCACGCTTGGTGATGGAGAGTTAACCGTAACAGGAAAATCTGTATATCCTGAAACCTTGTTTGTCTCAGATGTTCCTATATACTTTGGACACGGAAACCGAACCAAAGAACTCTGTGAAATATACTCTCTGGACCCCGAAGAAGTTGCAGGAAAATACATATTCTGTGATTTCGACTCCAGCGGCCAAACTAATGCCTATGCACAAATAGACGAAATGGACACAGCTGGAGCTGCTGGGGTTATCTTTAGCTCCTCCGAGGGTCCGTTTTTCCGACCCACAGATTTCTTCAAGCCCTTTGTGTTGGTAAACCCGAAATATGGGGATTTGGTAAAACATTATATAATCAATTCCAAGAATGCAACAGTGAGTATCAGGTTTGAAACAACCCTCTTGGGTACTAAGCCAGCTCCTCAAGTGGCTTACTTTTCATCTCGAGGACGTGATAGAAAATCACCATGGATACTGAAACCCGATATTTTGGCTCCTGGAGTCGACATTTTGGCTGCTGGGGTCCCCAACAGAGGCTTTGCACCGATTGGTGACGATGATTATTTGCTAACAGATTACGCTCTCGAATCTGGAACATCCATGTCATGCCCGCATGCGGCTGGCATAGCCACACTGCTTAAAGCTGCCCACCGCGACTGGAGTTCAGCAGCCATCCGATCAGCAATGATGACAACAGCTGAAGTTTTCGACAATGAAAATGGCCGTATCATTGACATGACCACAGGAGTTGCTGGGACACCTCTTGATTTCGGAGTAGGGCACATAAATCCTAACAAAGCCATAGACCCTGGCCTTGTCTACGATATCGAGATTCAAGACTACATCAACTACCTTTGTGGGTTAAACTACACTAGCAAACAGATCCGAACCATCACGGGAATGCGTCAGTTTAACTGTGATAGTGCTACCCTGGATCTTAATTATCCATCATTCATCATTCTCTTGAACAACACTAACACAACCGGCACCACCTTCCAAAGGGAACTCACAAATGTAGCAGAAGGTATCTCGGTTTATCGAGCGGTAGTGAGGGCTCCTTCAGGCATGAAAGCTGTAGTGCAACCTGCAACAATTACCTTTGCAGGAAAATACAGTAAAGCCAAATTCCAACTCACAGTGGAGATTGATGTGGGAGTTGGAAGTATCCCTGAAAGCGATTACTTCGGGAATTATGGATTCCTGAGCTGGTACGAGGTCAATGGGAAACATCAAGTTACAAGTCCAATCGTTTCAGCATTCGCACCTTGAAGCCGGAACGCCTGCTTGCCTGCATCTGTTTTTATGTTTTTAAGAAGGATTTATAGCTCCACACACTAACTTAAAAATTCCACATTAGTTGTTGATCGGTAACAATGACAAGGAATGAGAATTACATCAACTCCATGAAACAAATTTTTGGTTTGGGCTTCAATTGGGATGAATCAATTTTTATTTAGGAGCTCAATATCTATTATAAATCTGTTTTAAACTTGTTATATTATATGCACGAAACTCATCCATTAGTTTTAGGCTAAACTACAAAAATAGTCACTCAATTTTAGTCAAATTTCATTTTTTCCACTGAACTTTAAAAAGTTACGTTTTGGTCGTTAACATAGTCGAGTTATAACATTTTGGCCACTCATTCTTTAACAGCTGTTACAACCTTAACAGAAAAATTGACGAGACACATTAACTCAAGGTTTAATATCTAATTTGACCCCTGAACTATAGCTACAATATTCTATTTGGTCCTTTTTAACAATAATTCTAAACAAATCAAAAAAATGTTTAAAATATAAAAAAATTCAAAAAATTATTTATATTTTCAAACTATAAAAAAATATTTTTAAAATTATATCTATGTAAAAAATTAAAAAAAACATAAAATCCTTAAAAATTAAACTAAGTTGAGAGTTAAATTTCAAAATTTATAAAAAAAATATTAAAAAATTCTTTTAGAAAAATATAAAATTTCATTATGTATTTTTAAAATTTTTAAAAACTTATTTTTTTTAAAAATCATGTTTTCATGTTTTTTTAATTTTTTACATTATTACAATTTTAAAAATAATTTCTATAATTTTAAAAAAATAAGTAAATTTTTTTGTTTTAAAGATTCTTTTATATATATTTTTAGAATTTATTGATTTTTTTTAGAATTATCATTTAAAAAAGTTGTAAAATGACCAAATTGAATATTTTAGCTATAGTTTAGGGGTTAAATTAGATAATAATCCTTGAGTTAGGCCTAGTTTAGAAATGTTTAGTACTTTTGGGAAGAGAAAAAAAGCACTTTTGGGGAGAAGCTAAAATTTTTACTTTAAAAAAAGTACTTTTAGGCCAATTTTTGGCTTGGAAGAATTACTTTTTCTCCCAAAAAGAAGTTTGTTTAGGAATGTTTTTGTCCTAAAAACACTTTTGAGAAACATTTCTAAGTTGGCCCTTAATGTGGCGTATTACTTTTCCATTAAGATTGTAATGGTTGTTAATGAATGAGTGACCGAAACATTATAACTCGGTAAAGTTATGTTGGAATATTTTCAAATATTTATAGTATCCCAATAACTATAAATGAATGGGTGTAATTAATCAAAAGATAAAACTTTTGGTCATTGGTCAAAAGTTATATCATTTGATTTTAAAAAAAAAAGAATTATAACTATTCAAAAAATATTATTTGAATAGTTACAAAATTAAATGAATAATTATTATTATTTATTTATTCATAAAGACACCTATTGAAAGATGTCTCTATGAAGAGACATGAAAATTCCTATAAATAGGAATGGGATTTCATTTGGAAATCATATCAACAAATTCTAATATTATTTCTTCTCTTCCTTCATTTTCTAATATTATTAGATTATTCTATAAAGTATTGCTGCAGAAATCCTTTGTAGAAATTGAGTTTTTGTTATACATTACTCAGTGCATAGTGGACTATTCTCGTCAGTGCAAAACGCAAATAGTCATTGGCTTCATTGTATCCTCGAGGTTAATTTGCTTGGAACTCGTTTGCACACTGAAGATAAGTGGGGGCGAATATAACCTTAAAGATAGTGGCTTGATACACGCCTTGGAGCCTGTCCTATTTCTTCTTTTCTTTTCGAGTTCCGATCGTGTGTTCGAGTTTTTTCCTTACCGGAGTTTTGTATTAACAATTTTAAGGTTATATTTCATGATGACTACCACAACACATGAAAGTGGAACACTAAGGGAGTTGGCTTCCAACTTTGTTAAACTTGATCGTTTTGATGGTGGCAATTTTCGACGATGGCAGAAAAAGATGCACTTTTTGTTATCAACTTTGAAGATTGTTTATGTTTTGGATACTCCAAGACCTGAAGAGAATGAAAATGAATCTGTTGCTGCAACCCGAGAAAGACAAAAATGGGACAATGCTGATTACATGTGCATGGGCCACATATTGAATGGTTTATCTGATGGTTTGTTCGACACCTACCAAAACGACGTCACCGCTAAAGAATTATGGGACAAATTGGAGGCAAGATACATGACCGAAGATGTTACAAGTAAGAAATTTCTTGTTAGTCGTTTCAATAATTATCAAATGGTTGATGGTCGTTCTGTTATGGAACAATTTCGTGATATTGAAAAGATGCTGAATCAATTTAAGCAATATGATATGAAAATGGATGAAATGATTGTGGTATCCTCCATAATAGACAAACTTCCTCCATCTTGGAAAGACTTTAAAAGAAGTCTAAAACATAAGAAAGAGGAAATATCTCTTGAGGCTTTGGCAAATCATTTTCGTATTGAAGAAGAGTATCGAAAACAAGATCAGAACCTAAATTCTGAAAATGCCAAAGTACATGCTACGGAGGAAGTACAGACTACTAAACCATTCAAGAGAAAGTTCAATCAGACTAATAGAGCACCTAAGTTCAAAAAGAAACAAAAGGGCTCATGCTATCATTGTGGAAAGCCGGGACATTTCAAGAATGAATGTCGATTTTTAAAGAAGAAATCATCTTCTAAGGCTGATAATAACGAAAAGTTCGTTGCAATGATATTTGAAATTAATATGGCACAAGATGATAATACATGGTGGATTGATACCGGAGCAACCAAACATGTGTGTAAAGACAAAAGCATGTTCACAAAGTTCACACAATGTGAAAATGACAATGTCTTGTACATGGGAAATTCTTCCACCGCAACAATTAAAGGCAAAGGGTCTGTTGAACTACAATTCACTTCTGGAAAGGTTTTAACCTTAAATGATGTATATTATGTACCAGAAGTTAGGAAAAATTTAGTGTCTGGAAGTCTGTTGAATAAGTTTGGTTTCAAACTTGTTTTTGAGGCAGATAAGTTTATTTTGTCTAAGGGAGGAATTTTTGTGGGAAAAGGGTATATGTATGAAAGCATGTTCAAACTTAATATTATTAATAAGAATAAAAATATTATTTCTGCTTATATGGTTGAATCATTTTGTTTGTGGCATTATAGATTAGGTCATTTGAATTATAGAAAATTGAATGACATGTATAAATTAGATTTAATTCCCGTTTTTAATAATAATATTGAAAAATGCAATACCTGTATGTTGACTAAAATTACAAGAAATCCTTTCCCTAAGGTTAAAAGGAAAACAAAATTGCTTGATTTGATACATAGTGATTTATGTGACTTGCATAATACTCCTACATTAGGTGGAAAGAAATATTTTATTACTTTTATTGATGATTGTTCTAGATATTGTTATGTATATTTATGGCATTCAAAAGATGAAGCGCTTGATAAATTTAAAGTTTATAAATCTGAAGTTGAACTTCAGTGTGAATCATTTATCAAGTGCTTAAGATCGGATAGAGGTGGAGAATATTATAATCCAAGTTATTTTGAACTCACTGGAATTGTCCATCAAGTTTCAGCCCCTTACACACCACAACAAAATGGTGTAGCTGAAAGGAAAAATAGAGTCTTGATTGAAATGGTAAATTCAATGTTATCATATTCAGGTCTTGGACAGGGTTTTTGGGGAGAAGCTGTTCTAACAGCTTGTCATATATTGAATAGAGTTCCTAAGGAAACTAAAATAACCCCTATGAACAATGGAAGAAAAGGAAACCAAACCTTAATTATTTAAAGGTTTGGGGTTGTAGAGCTATTGTAAAAGTTCCAACACCTAAACGTAAAAAGTTAGGTGAAAGAGGAATTGAATGCATATTTATAGGTTATGCACATAATAGCAAGGCATATAGGTTCATAGTAATTGAACCAAATGATTCAATTTCAATTAATACGGTTATTGAATCAAGAGATGCTATTTTTGATGAAAATAGATTTAATTCTATATCAAGACAATTACAACCACAACAATTGATTCATTCTTCAAATGAGAATGAGATTCCATTGAAACAAATTGATAATAATGATGAATCTTGTCAAGAATTAAGAAGAAGTAAGAGGATTAAAAAGGTCAAAGATTTTGGACCAGATTTCATTATGTTTCTTGTAGAAGGAAAAGGTGAAAGTATATGCAATAAGATACCTTATTGTTATAATACTGAATCTGATCCTATTACATTTGAAGAAGCAGTGAAATCTCAAGACTCTGCTTTTTGGAAAGAAGCAATAAATGATGAAATGGATTCAATAATGGGAAATCAAACTTGGATCTTAGTTAATCTTCCACCAGGTTCCAAACCAATAGGTTGTAAATGGATCTTCAAAAAGAAAATGAAGGTCGATGGAACCATTGATAAATTTAAAGCAAGGTTGGTAGCAAAAGGTTTTACGCAAAGACAAGGTATTGATTACTTTGATACCTATGCTCCAGTAGCAAGAATTGCTACAATTAGACTATTAATATCACTTACCTTTATATATAATTTGGTTGTTCACCAAATGGATGTTAAAACTGTATTTTTAAATGGTGAATTGGAAGAGGAAGTGTACATGGAGCAACCGGAAGGATTTGTTGTTCCAGGACAAGAGCATAAGGTATGTAAGCTTGTTAAATCTTTATATGGGCTTAAACAAGCACCAAAACAATGGCACCAAAAGTTTGACAAGGTTGTTTTAGCTAATGGCTATAAAAAAATGAATCCGATAAGTGCATATATAGTAAATTTGATAATGGAAAGGGTGTTATAATTTGCTTATATGTAGATGACATGCTCATTTTTGGCACGGATTTGGAACAAATAGAAACACAAAGAAATTCTTGTCAAACAACTTTGCTATGAAGGATATGGGTGCAGCAGATGTTATTCTTGGGATTAAATAACCCGAGATGAAAGCACTATAGCTTTATCACAATCACATTACATTGAAAATGTGCTTAAAAAGTTTGATCTTTTCAACTGTATACCAGCATCTACACCCATGGATCCTCAATTAAAATTAGTATCTAATGTTGGTAGGAAATTTGATCAATTGAAATATGCAAGTCTAATTGGTTGTCTTATGTACATAATGACTTGTACAAGACCAGATATTGCATATGCTATTGGAAAATTGAGTAGATACACAAATAATCCAAGTAGTTTGCATTGTCAAGCTTTAAATAGAGTACTTAGGTACTTAAAGAAACTATTAACTATGGATTGTGTTATAATGGATATCCTCCAATTTTAGAAGGGTATTCAGATGCTAGTTGGATTACAAGTTTGGAAGATCATGCATCTACTAGTGGGTGGATCTTCATTCTTGGTGGAGGAGTCATTTCTTGGGGTTCCAAGAAACAACATGTATTACTGATTCCATCATGGCAGCAGAATTTATTGCATTAGCCGCTGCATCTAAAGAAGCAGAATGGTTAAGAAATTTGTTTTATGATGTACCTTTATGGCTTAAGCCAATTTCACCTATTTCTATCCGTTGTGATAGTGAGGCTACTCTAGCAAAGGCATATAGCCAAGTATATAATGGAAAGTCTAGACACATTGGATTAAGACATAGTTATGTCCGACAATTAATCTCTGATGGAGTGATCACTATTAATTATGTGAGGTCAAGTGAAAATTTGGCAGATCCTTTGACAAAAAGTCTTGCTAGAGATGCAGTAAAAAGGACCTCAAAAGGGATGGGACTCAAGCCTATTAATTAGAGTCACCTATGATGGAAACTCGACTCAACGCTTGGTATAACGTCAAGTCTTGAGTTCAATGAGACAAAGTACATCATTAGTATGTGACTGTTAGCACTATAAATAATCCATCCTAAGATTAAAGTGCTAGGTACCTGTAATGATAAGGGAAGGATGAGTAATGTACTCTTAATGGACCCATAACATAAATATGTTAGAGTGTTATAATTACGGGAACACTTTTGATGGATCTACCTATGTGAGTGGAAGTGTGGCCGCTTCTAGGAGCTTAAGGGCTTGGCTCTGACAGACTCATGAAAAGAGGACATAGACACATGGCTATAATAGTGTCCCTAGATACTATGCATTGACTGATGTTGAAATCATTGTGTGAGATATGTTCAGTTAATCAAATGGAATAGTTGGTTCAAAGCTTAGTCTACCATACAATTTCGATTAACTTTAACATGTTTTCACTAAGTGAAGGTTCATCGTAAGACACCTTTATTTATGCAAATTGATTTCCAAGAATATCAAATCTAAATATTTTGAAAATGGGGGGAGATTGTTGGAATATTTTCAAATATTTATAGTATCCCAATAACTATAAATGAATGGGTGTAATTAATCAAAGATAAAACTTTTGGTCATTGGTCAAAAGTTATATCATTTGATTTTTAAAAAAAAAGAATTATAACTATTCAAAAATATTATTTGAATAGTTACAAAATTAAATGAATAATTATTATTATTTATTTATTCATAAAGACACTATTGAAAGATGTCTCTATGAAGAGACATGAAAATTCCTATAAATAGGAATGGGATTTCATTTGGAAATCATATCAACAATTCTAATATTATTTCTTCTCTTCCTTCATTTTCTAATATTATTAGATGATTCTATAAAGTATTGCTGCAGAAATCCTTTGTAGAAATTGAGTTTTTGTTATACATTACTCAGTGCATAGTGGACTATTCTCGTCAGTGCAAAACGCAAATAGTCATTGGCTTCATTGTATCCTCGAGGTTAATTTGCTTGGAACTCGTTTGCACACTGAAGATAAGTGGGGGCGATATTACCTTAAAGATAGTGGCTTGATACACGCCTTGGAGCCTGTCCTATTTCTTCTTTTTCTTTTCGAGTTCCGATCGTGTGTTCGAGTTTTTTCCTTACCGGAGTTTTGTATTAACAAGTTAGTGATCAAATGTAACTTTTCATAGTTCAATGGAAAAAGAGAAAATTTAACCAAAATTTAGTGATTATATTTGTACTTTACCCTTAATTTTAACTAGTATACAGGGATAGAAAAATCCAAACTGTTTGACATATTCTAAATTGATGTGTTCTAAAGGAGCAATTTTTTTTTTTGAAAAGTGGATTGTAATATCTCTTACTCGTCTTCGTCGCAAAATTGGATTACGAAATGCTATAGTAATAACACGACAGAATATGTGAATTTAATAAAAAATTCAATAAATATTCATCATATCTCAATCATTCAAACAAACATGCTTTGCATACAATTTCGAGCTTATGAAAGCTTTAAAATCAACTTGAAATCAATCAATGACTAAATGAACATTTTAGAGAAGAACGGAAAAAGGTAAAATAGGGGTCACACAACCGTGTAACAGGCTGAGACGTGTGGCCTTGACTATGGCCGTGTATCAAGTCGTGTAATTCTCTAAGGCCGTGTGGGTCAAAGGTGTAAAATTCAACAAATGTCACACGACCATGTGGCTAGACTGTGTAACTAACTGTGATCATGTTAACCAAACCTCATAATTCAAACAGAACACGCTATCATGTCACTTTCCCGTATGTGACACACGGCCGTGTGTGAGCCCGTGTATGCCTTTAAATACCTTAATACGCAAGCTACCAAATCAAAATTCTATCTAGGTCATTAATATACATTTAACTATCATTTAAGTCTAACCAAAATGCATCAAAAACATGCCAAAACAATTCATTTTCCTATTTCTAACCAATTTGCCCAAGGCACCATCACACACAAGAAACAAATCCAAAGTATCTCATATTTCATTTCAAAAATAGATAATCTTGTACACAACTACATACCAACTTTCAATCATCTAACATTGGATAAAAATACCAAATCTATGACCTATAAGATAAATAACCACACACACATTGACCATTTTACCAAACATCGCATTCAAGGTTACCATTCAAACCATAAGTCAGCATATTAACTAGCTAACTACTATATACAATTATACATTATCATATAACACTTAACTTCAACAAAACATATATTTACAATTCAACTCCTTTATATGTCACTAATCAAATTGAACGTTTAAAATATCAAAATGGAGTCTGATAGTATACTTCAAGTGATCAACACGAGTCCGAAATGTTATTAGAAAAAAACGAAAAAGTAACTTAAATAATAGTAAATCATAATTTAAATATATTTTACTTTAGTTTTTTTACAATACTAAAGTTTTCTTTACAATTACTAACAGTGATCTCGATTTAATGATAAACCATTTCATTCAGCTAATCATTCACCACATATCAAGGTAATCATTTTTTGTACCTAAAAACTATTAATATCCATTTGTTTCGATGTCAATATCTCAATTAACTGTTGATAC